>NC_061112.1:115043368-115054769 GCF_002878395.1 Capsicum annuum | reverse complement strand
ATTAATCTCTATTAATTGTCAAATAAGGTCAACACAGAGTAGTTTTACTCAAAACTAATCATTTTTCTGTGGATGTGGGGATAAGTACACAAAATGAGAATCTTTTTCAAATATCCCCAAGCGAGTTGCGAGCCACACCAAAGCATATAATGCTCAAGAATCATATTTTCGGGTAGCCCCGAAGACTGGTTTAATACCCATTTATTAAGGACCTTTTGAATTGTCTATCTCATTTCTTGAGATCATGAAAGACGAACAAAGGCGCCTTATCTACTTTATGAATATTGTATTTAGAATTCTTTATATAAAAAGAGTCGCTAGCATAAGTGACTTTATGTTTATTAAATATTTACTTTGAGTGCAGGTGCATTTAAGGAAGTCGGCACAATAAATGCAACAATCAAAGGATTACTCAATAGGAGGAAGATCCAAAAGTCATCCTCAAAATTCGCCTTGAAGCTAAGTAAACGGTATTTGAGTAATCCCCAAACAAGAGTTTTGCCTCATTTACTTGCATTCGGTGGATCTGCTATTTAATTATTTCTTCAAAAAGAGAAGATTAATAGCAGAATAAGTCATTCAAGTTATGATGCTCAGTATTAGTTATTAAACTATCATAAAGCCTGATTGTGGTCGCTAGTGAGAGCGACATTGTGTCTACTAACTGTCTACCTTGAGTACAGGTACATGTAGAAAGCAAAACGCAGACCGATGGAATTAGGTGAAATAATTTTCAAATCATCTGAAGAACCATTTCATATCATCTCATTGTCGAGAGGGCCATTTTATGCCATTGCCGAGAGGGCCATTTTATGCCATTTCCAAGAGGACCATTTCATGCAATTGCTGAGAGGGCTATTTCATATTATCTCATTGCCAAAAAGGTCATTTCATGCCATTGCCGCTAGGAATATTTCATTTCATCGCCAAGAGGGCCATTTCATCTCATTTTATTATCGAGAAGGCCATTGTATCTAATATTTATTGATATGCGAGATAACATACACTGGCATCGAGGATATCATTAGTATCTAATATCTGTTGGCACGTGAGATAGCATACGCTTGCATCGAGAATATCATCAGCAATCAATATCTATTGACACGTGAGATAGATATTGACACGCGAGATAGCATATGCTGGCGTCGAGGATATCATCAGCATCTAATATCTATTGACACGTGAGATAGCATAGCTGGCCTCAAGGATATCCTCAGCATCTAATATCTATTGACATACGAGATAGAATATGCAGGTGCCAAAGATATCATCAACATCTAATATTTGTTGACACGCGAGATAGCATACGCTGGCGTCGAGGATATTATTAGTATTTAATATTTGTGTACACTCGAGATATATATGCTAGCATCAAGGATATCTCATCATTTTGTGAATCTCTTTTTTGTGCTTCTTCTAAGTAAACGCTGACACTTGTTTCTTTGATTTCATCATGATCGCCCAGGTTGACTGTTTCAGTTTCCTCCAGGTTGGGCTTCTCCCGATTCTCAAATTCTTCCATATCTTCAATAACTGCTCCTCATTACTTTCCTTCCAATCATCATCATTTCTTTCACTCTGTTCATCTAAGCCTTGACATGACATGACATTGGCAGGTTTTAAGTTACTATTACTGTAATAAATAAACTAACCAAGTTAGATGACAATAAGATAATAAAATATACTAATATAATGGTGTTTAAAAAATAAATTTTTGAATAAAAAGAGGTCTTTTCATTGAAATTTGGGAAATAATTACAAACGATGGCTCATGACCCGCGCAAATATGGGCCCATGCCTTTTTAAAAAAAGTAAAATACGAATAGAAAATTTGAGACATAAGAGGGTGGATCACAGCGCCTCCTCCGAATCATCACCAATTTTTTAAAAACTACTAGTAAATTCTCTTTCATCTACCACGATGGGTGATGAGTTATGAGTGGAGTAGAGGTCCAATTTTGGAAAGCCTCTCCTGGTGCAACTTTCTTCACCCCATTGGACTTTGGGAAATCTTCTGGTACAACATTGCATCCCTTGAACAAATTTCCTATCCCATCATCATTTGACATCTCACGCACGAAAAATGACTGGTACAGGAGCGACAAAGGCCTAGGCAGGCTCATCTTTAACTCATCCTTAATCTTATCCTCCTCTATTGTCTGGTATCCTAACCCATACTTAGATGCTTTCTCTAGGACTGTAATGGGCTCAATAATTCCTTGCAGATTTTTACCCAAGCCCCGACCAGGCTTGCACCCACTTCTTAACATCACAATCGTAATTATTTTATAGACAGAAGGCAGTGGAGCATTGGGCGTCAATTCTTTCTCTACAACACTCACAATTTCCATAGTATAAAAACAACTACCCTTTGAGATTTCTTCAATCACCGGCACACAACCATTGGGATAATTCGCATGGCTTCCTTTCCTTTGGATGACTATTTCGTGATCCTCCTAAATAAACTTCAATAATTGATAAAGAGTCGATGAAATTGCCTTTGCACCAAGGATCCATGGTCTTCCCAAGAGTAGGTTGTAACTAGGATGGATATCCATAACATAAAATTTAGCCTTAAATTCAGCAGGTCCCATCTAGATGTACAAATCGATTTCTCCTATGGTATCTCTCTATCCCCCATCAAATGCCCACATATTTACGTGGCTTTGGTGAATTTTTCCCAAATCATTGCCCATTTGAATCAATGTGAAAAGAGGATAGATGTTCAAACCAGATCCGTCATTTATCAATACCCAATTAATCACATAGTCCCGACAAATGACAGTGATATGCAAGACTTTATCATGCATCACCTGTTAAACGACAACTCTTTCTCACTGAAGGATATGATATGACTTTCCACAATATTTCCTATCATTGCAGCCAAATTCTTGACACTCGTGTCTGCGGGAACATATGCTTCCTCCAAGATCTTCAATAAAGCTTGTCGATGGTATTGTGAACTCATTAATAGTGCCAAAATAGAAATCTGGGTTGGAGTCTTCTAGATGCTTGACAATTGAGTAGTTTTTTGGTTGCATATGCCTCCGAAATTCCCCGACCTCCCCTTCAGTGATGGGCCTTTTTTGTGAATACTTCCTATTGGTCAAATATCCAGGAATGTAGCATTGTCCTGATTGTGTCATTTCTTGGGCCGCGGTGGTCTCTACAATAAATTACTTCCTAGGTGGAGGAGTGTACACCTGAGTCGGGTCCGTCATTACTATAAATGTGGGTTTCTCATTGACACTTAAGGAAGCTACGACTCTCTCTATCTTCTCCACCCCTTCTGTCCTTTTGAAATTTTCTAAATTCACCTTAGTGATGGTCTTGCTAGACACCCATTTGCCCTCTATTTCAATCATGTTAACTACAACTCCCCTATGATTAAGCAATGGATTACTGTTGATATTTGGTGCCGACGACTGAAGATTGATGACCTTCTGATTAATTAAATCTTAAATTTTATGCTTTAAGCTAACATAATCCTCGGCACTATGCCCCGTCGCTCCCGAATGATAAGCACAATTTTGATCGACATGATAAAATCGAGAGTTGGGATTGACAAGTTTGGTTGGATAGGCTGTAAATGACCGGTATTCTTCAATCTCCCAAGGAGTTAGGTGCGACTTTCGACCAGCGGTGTGATGTTTCGGGGAAGTCTTCTTTAAAAGTTTGGACGTGGGGGGTTATAATGGTTCTAATTAGCAATATAAGGTACTTGATGATAATTTGGAGGAACTTGGATGTTTGTTCGGTTATTTAAAAGGGAAACCTAAACATGAGGTTGATAATTCAACTGCGAAACTTGGTATTGGGGTAAAATATTTGGTTGTGGGGCTTGGTATTGGGATTGGACATTTAAAAGTAGAGCTTGGTATTGGGATTGAATATTTGGGAGTGGAGCTTGGTATTGAGATTCAATATTTAGGATTAGAGCTTAGTATTGGGGTTGGGTGTGGAATACATGCTGAAAATTTGGTGATGGCGAAGAGGAGAGAATGTTTCTAGGCTTGAATTTCTTCTTCAACTCAGCAATAGAAGCAGTAGAGACCACACCTACATCTTTCTTTTGCTTCTTTAGGAACATAGAAGTCCCAGACGATGTTGGGGTTTTGACAATCTTTCTTGTTCGAATGCCTTCTTCTAGCGATTCCCCAATTTTAACAAATCTATGAAAGTTGCCCTGACCGCGGATATCATCCTAGTATAATATTCTCCCTCTTGAGCATGAGAGAATATATACACCATCTCTTAATCTGACATGGGAGGTTGTACTTTGGCAATTTTTTTTCTCCAATAAAAGGCATAGTCTCAAAAACACTCATCATTCTTCTGCTTGATCCGATTTAATGAGTATTGGTCAGGGACTATTTAAAATATTAAACGCAAATATATCAAGGAAACCTTTAGCCAATGCCCTCCAACTAGTCCATTTTTTTAGTTCTTGAGACATGAACCAGTCTAAGGCTTCGATGCTTAAGCTTTGAATGAATAAGCGAATTAATAATACCTCATTTTTTCCTACCCCTACCATTTGATCATAATACCTTCTCAGATGGGCTATTAGATTTCCAGTACCATCGAACACTTCAAATTTAGGGACCTTGTATCCTTCTGGTTGATCTACTCCAGGGTGAACACATAGATTATCGTACCCTATACCATTTTTTCCCTTGTCCCAAGATATTCCTTAATCCTCATAATCTCTTCATTCATAGCTAACAACTTCATTTGATGCTCGATTCTCTATTTTTTTCTTCTTCTCGTAATGGTCTATCTCAGGATTGGGAAAAGAATTGTAGATATCAGGGGATATGATGACATGAGGAGAATTTAAAAGGGTTGCTTGATTTTGAGGATGAAAAAAGGTTGGGTGGTAGGTGGAGAGGATGTTTTGAAAATTGGAAGAGTTTTGTCGAATTTGAGAGTAGTTTGGGGGGATTTGAGAGAGATTTAGTGGATTTGGAAATGAACTTTATAGATTCGAAGGTGGATTTTATTGATTCGGAGATGGATTTTGTGGATGACAAGCATCTGGGTTACTTTCTCGATTGGTATTATTGACAAGTTGAGAAACGGAGATGGATGATATATTATTTGGATGGTCCCCGAGAATAGATATACTGAGGGAGGGATTTGGAGTGAAGGCCCATGTCTTCCTAGGGAAGAAGCGTTGACAGTGATGGACAGGTTAGCCAAATCTCTAGTACGGTTCATTTCTTCCCGAAGCAGTTCTAATTTTCACGCGAGTTCAACAATCATCTCACTTTATTCCGCTATTACTTTGTCCCTGATGGCCAATGCACTTTCTTCATCACTTTTAGTCATGTTTGAATGATGGTTTGGGGATGGGATCTTATGCGCTTTTGATCAGGTGAAGTAAGGATGTTCTGCCAGCTTATTTCAACACATAGTAGTTTTCTATTATCTGTAAAATAAAATAACTCAAAGGCAGATGTGTTAGTTCCCATATGTGATAAGCAATGTAAGATATTTGAAAAGAAGTAACCACATAGAGTTGTTTGTGTCATAGCCAAACTGATCCACGGGAGCATAATGGATAAATTTGTTTTTGATTCAAGCAAACGCACATAAACACATAAGGTAGTTATATCACATAAAAACATAATAACGCGTATCCTAACTGGGGTGACCTTTTTGAGCCAAGGGTTTAGGCCTAATGAATTTTAATGAAAATATATGCCTTTTTAAAGCCAATCCATTGTCCTCCCAACTTTCATAGATATGTAAAAGGGCATAAATGCCTACAAAAGATAGCATAAGGGGGATACAATCTTTAGGGGAAAGGGAGTTAACATAAAAGAAAAATGAGGTCCCACGCATGGGATAGAAAACTAGCTACTGGATGCTCCTTCGTTTGCTCTTGCCTTTTTAGCATTGTTCACCTCCTGGTATATCTAATATCTATTGATGATCAGATGACTCCCGTACAACTGCGCCTTGTTCTTGTAGGTCATTTTTTCTATGCTATCGATCTGAGAAACCATGTAATCAGCCAAATTGATTAGACACTGCCTAGCATCATCAGCCTCTAGCCTGGTATTCTTCAACTCTTCTCTCAATAAGCGTATGGTCAAGGCATCCTCCATGTGCATTGGTTGGTGCACAATTTTACTTTTTTGTAATTCATCTTGAAGCCTATAGAGTCGGATCTGGTGCTCTGATTCTATATCAACAACCCGAGTAGGTACATTTGGCCTAGGGGGCGAGACTCTTCTTCAACCACTCCTTGTAAGTGTCACTGACTTCAGGCTCATACTCGATACGAAAAGAGACTTCCTTCCACCCTCTTATTCTCCATCCATCTACCATGTAGTTTTTAAGCAGGGACTCATCTTCGTCATACTCAGTGAAGAGTCTAAGCATAGGCGTAGTTTGGGGTGTCTCTTTCTTGATCTCAATTTGTCTAAGAACTTTGCCAAGATTATAAGGATGGGTCCCCCTGATACCTGGAAGCACTAGAACAGGACACTCACCTCCTTAAATGGTGTATCTCCCTGAACGAAGATATTTAATGGACCATTGGATGTCGTCATCCCTTAATTCCCCAAAAGTCTTAAACCAAAATTTGGGAGAAGCTTCCTTTTTGAACTTGTGCAGGAACAACCACATGTCATGCGATAATAAAAGATCTTCCTTTGTTTGATGATCAGGCTGTACCATTCTAGGATTTTTCACGAAATGCATCATCATCCACCATTGAAAGATAAGGTTGCAACCTTAAAAGAAATGATTCTCAGCTTGACACCTTCCTAAAGCTCGATATATGTAGGCTACAATCATGGGATCTAAGTTGTGGAATACCTTTTTAGAACTGTACTCCACTCCATAGAAGAGTGTGTGTGCCACCGTGACAACTCTTGAATGAATTGTGCCATTTTCCCTTTGTGGGAATACCATAGTACCAAGTAGACCTACCACAAATGCAAATGCTCTCATCTCCTTTCATTTTGCCTCCGATTCAAATTTATGCCCGAACTTTTCAAAAGTTCTATACTTTCCAAACCGATGATACAACTCATGAAAAAGTATGTTAGCCCCATCATATCCCTCTAGTCAGGTATAATCATTAACTGAAAAGGCTTTCCTGATCTCTTAACCGTCCCATACAATAGGGACTAGAATGTTCTTATCAGGTGTCTCTTTTCTCTTGAAACACATTTTAGTGCTCTCGTAACAAATCAATACCTCTTCAATAGTGGGGGTCAATTCAACATCCCCAAAGTGAAACACCATATTCTGATCATCCCAAAAGGTCGTCAGCATATGAATTATTTTGAGCCAAGTGTTCATCTCTATCAGCAAAGGAAAATGCCCGATATATGTTCTAACAATCTTTCTCTCTCTTCCGCTCATGTAATCCCACCATAGTTTTAGGAAGTTGTCAGTTCTGGTAACCATCTTAAACTTTTTGTGAGGATGCGGTTGAGCTATACCCTACACAAAAGCAGACAAAGATGAGTCTCCCCCTACCCCAAGGGATAATGGACTGGATTAAACAAACATATATTTTATTCAATACATAAATATGATTCATCATTAATTGAATCGAGGTCAATAGACGTAGGGCAAGTTTTCTAATAGGCCTAATACCCCCCGAGTATTGGATTGTCCTAGGCTCATGCCTAAAATGGGGTTTTAGTTTCGCTCTATCCTAGGTGTCTAGAGTGGGTTTGAACTATGTTCCCAAGCGGATGACTTGGGTTTGAAAATACGAACATCCATCAGACGCCTCACGTGCTAATAAACCTTCATATTTCCTATACTTCATTTGGAGTTGAACAGCAGAGGCCGGGATATCCACGAAACCCCAAAATAGTTTAATAATAATGTGGGCCATGAGATGCAAGATTAAATTTCATAGAATTGAACAGATAAACACGTAAGCAATTTAAACAGTTAGTCAAAAGATAAAATCAAAAATTTGGTTAGAACCTTGTTAAAATATCCCAGCAGAGTTGTCATTTTTGTTTTGCAAAAATTTTCACTGTTGAGAGTCGCCACTTAATTATTTGAAAAGGAATTAAAAAAACCTTTATAAAGTACTTATATGATTCAAAACAGGAAAATCATTTAAGTTTCGAAATTCTAGGTAAGCGGTTCCTATTAATATATTAGGAAGGTTTTTAAAGCACCTAAAATATCCGCTAACTTGCGGTTATCCAGGCAATTTGAAAATATCTTTTGACTCACTTAAAAAAGATTGATTGTTGAAAAGTGATTGATTTTAGGAAAAGACTTGTGTAAAATAGATTTGGACGACTTAGTAGGGATTTCAACTAAGTCTAAAGAAATTAATAACAAAGCATGTAAAAAGGAAAAGGGAGAAAATAAAAGACTTAGGCCATTGGGCCCAAATCAATAGACCCTGTCCTAATCTAATTGGGTTTTAGGCCCACTTGCACTTGTCCTAATCTAAATGTTGGGCCTTGGCCCGTAACCTATCCTAAACTATTTTTTAGGCCCATTGGCCTAAAATCTGCTTCACCTGTATTAAATATATAACTTTGGCTTCGAGGCCCAAATGACTGAATAATGAAACGAAGGAATAAATAAATAAATAAATAAATAAATAAAGACAACAATGAAATGAATAAATAAATAAATAAATAAAATGAGACATTCAAGTCTCTTAGACGCCTCAAAGATGAACTTTAACCCATTCTTCTTCTTTCGACTCCTTGCATTCATGTGCTATGTAGTTGATTTAAGACTTATTCTAAATCTTGACTCGAGAGGATGGGCCTCATTGGCCATAAAGAAAATGCGAGGCAAAATTGAGTCCATTTGGACTCCAAGGCAAGTTCACGCAAAGAGAAAGTATAAAAGAATTAATACTCATTTAAAATTACCGGCTTAACATGATAGAGGAGTTATGATACTGTAAAGGATATACAAGCAACAAATACAGGAAGAACTATACTTCACGAACTGGGGAAAGCATACGAACAAAGAAATTTAAATTTTTTAGAGAAGACAAGATGGATTCAAAGAAAAGCTTCATAATTTCAAGCGAGTGCAGTCAAACAATTACATTTTAACACTACGAAAATCTTTCGCCAAGCGAGGACATTGACTGGACGCTTTAAAGATTTAACAAGGGAGTGGGAAAGTTTACAAAAGATCAAAGAATAAATAAATCATAAGTTAATAAAATCCTATGTTCTAAGAGTTCTTATTCATATCTAATTTCAAATCACTATACAGTAAACTAAAAGAAAGAAAGGTGATTGATTGTACATCTTAAGTAAATGTTAATCAATCGTAAACAAATAAGGGAGGCAAATAAGAGGCATTGGAAACATATCCCTAGTATTCATTTGGGGCTACGAAAAACAATCACATCAAAGAAAACATCACATAATTCTAACAAGGGATCATTCTTTTCTCAGTCATAGGATTGCATATATAGAAAACTATTTCACCCTCAGGTTATCAATATATTTTTTAGACCAAAAGAGAACGAGCAGGGAAAGTTATCTGATTTGTTTCATATCATTATGATTAAAGACTTCGCGAATATCTTCATATTATCATATAGAGAGAAAAAAAAGGGGAAAGAATATGCGTAGACAAGTGGATTTTCTTAGGCAACCGCTTTAAACATGGTAACAAAGTCACCATATTCAAGCTACCTTTACAACCCAAATCGCAGGAATACATCACTTGCCAAAGTTTTAGAATCGGAAAGACTAAATAAATCCAACCAACAAGTTAACGTTTTACAAACTCATCGGAAGATAAAACACCTATCTAACCTCGAGAACACGTTGCTACTTTACCAAAGATAAGTCCCCCCCATACACGCACAATAAAAAGAAATTCTCCGCATTCAAATCAAAACAAGACTATAAGTTCATTTTGGTAAACGAAAATGGAAAAAAGAAAGAACATGTATTTCAAACCAAACTCGATCAGAGCAATCATCAAAAATAAAACACAAAGAAATAGGTGAAAAAGAACAAACTTATGATCATAAAAGAATGACATCTCAAAAACTATTCTTTCCTATAGAGATTGCTAACGAAATTAATCAAGAGAAAGATAAATTGCACTTAAGGACACATATCCTAATGGAACAACTACGAAAATTTCAATAGACAAAAAAAAGACACTCAAAATCTGCTTACAATCAACCAGCAAAGCAAAACAGGGATTTCACACTATTTTACACCTTTAAACATGAATCCGACAGTAAAAGAAGGACAGGCTAGCATATAGATCAAATAACGAATCGACTACAGTAAAACTATTACATTTCAGCGCAATAGATCCTATGCCTTTCAAGGCTTCTACAGCTACTCCTAGCAAGCATAATTGAACTAAATTACTACTACTACTACTTCGAAAGAAAAAATGAGGAAAAATGATGAAAAAGAAATAAAGCATCGAGAAGTTTATCTCTTTTGAGGCATCAAAATGAGACTCAAGGCTTCGAAAGTATCTCGACCACCACTGAGAAGCTTAATCGTGACTCCGAAAACTTCAAATAGTACCTGATTTTATGAAAAAAAAATTCTTACTAGGATATAAACTTTTGCTTGATCTATTTTCAACATTGAAGACCTAGAAAATTTTCTCCGTAAATAGCTATTTATAGGAGCCAAAAAATGAGGGTGGATTTTAATTTTTCACCGATGTGAGATGAACCACTTGAGGGATAATTTGGGGATTCTTGAAGGAAAATTTATTGAATCAAATGGTTGTTGATTCATCTCAAAAAATAGATGATCCAGAATTATATTTCGTCCTCGATCATACTATCGACGAATGGAATTATGTCAGGTGTCAAATTCTAAAAAATTCTTAGATTTTGGGAGGGAATTTTGAGGGAGGGAAAATGAATTTAGATATGGGATTAGGATAGGATGATGTGAAATCGTACTATACAAGTATGAATTCGAAATTCAAAGAAGGATTTTGGATTTTTTGATTTATGCCAGTTCGATCATTTCGGGTTTAGTTGTTTGGGTTTGTTGTTAGTGCTGGGTATGTCTGAGCTGGAAGCGGATATCGGGTAGGGTGTTCGATCACTGGTTGGGTTTTTGGAGTTTGTTATTTGTCAGTGTTGGTGTGGTATATTGTTGTCATTGTTTTCCTAGTGTTGTGCATATCAGATAAGAGGGGAAGGAGAAGGGGATTGGGTCGGGTCACTGGCTGATTTGGAGTTGGGCTACTGTTTGGGCCTGGCGGGTCAAGGGGTCTATTGGCTGAAAAATTAAAGAGAATGGGTCAATTTTGGGGTTATTTAAAAAGTAACCCTAATCTATTTAAGGGTTGGTCAATTTTACTTAATTTTTGACCAAATTTAATTCCAGTTATGACCGAAATAAATAAATTAATTAAATTAAATTGAAATTTGATACGAATTAATACC
>NC_061112.1:115029521-115040368 GCF_002878395.1 Capsicum annuum | reverse complement strand
TCCTAATGTTGTTGTTTTACTTTATCATTTTTAACAGATTCATTGTAAAGATGTTTATACTCTGACAGTACAACGAAATGGCAAGATCATATATGAATCTATTGGTGTGACTTTTTTGTGTAGTCATTTGATATTCTTGCTGGTAAAGTTGTTACCATGTGATCAGGAGGTCATGAGTTGGATTTGTGTTTATGCAACTCTAGGAGGCCGAATTTATTTATAAATCAAATAAATTAAATCACATTTAATTTTATTTTCCTCTATAACAATACATAAGACAACTTTTGGCAATAAAAACGTGTACGATAACTAATAAATAGATTGTAATCGCTCATAGTTTTGCCAATTGTTCCAAAACCTTCACTGTAATAATTACTAATGCCTATAAAATAAATATTTCTAAATTTTACATTTATTGCATTTGTGTGAATTGAGTGAAACATTATTACAGTAATCTAAAGCTATTAATTAATTTCACAAAATTGTCCCTCCAATGTGGGTATAAATACATCTCTATTTTCTATTTCATCCACAATAATTTTATTGTGAATTCTAGCAAGTGGAACACTAGTACTAAGTGTATTTTATATCAAAGTTAGCTTAGTTAAGAAAAAACACAATCATGGCTGCTTATGCTAATGGAATTGCATGGTGATGTTGTGGCCGAATATTTCCTACTGCTGTTGCTTTACTTTATCATTTTGAATAGATATAATAAAATGGTAAAACGTTATATGAATCTATTGGTGCAAATTTTTGGTGTAACTATTTGGTATTCTTGCTAGTAAAGTTGTTGTCGTGTGATCAGGAGGTCAGTTTATATGAATGTAGTATTTTATCAATTGTTCAGACATTGATGCATTTTGCAGTATTCAAATTTCAGTACTATGTTAGTTTATTTTTCGCTTATGTATTTCATTACTATCCATTTAGTGCGCACAGCAGATACCAGCTCATGGGTTAGCTTGTGGTCACTTGTGACTGTAAGCACCATTGTTGCGACTAGGGGGTAGCCTCGGATCATGACAATAATTGTGATTCTGCGAGAGCGTGATATGATGTGTCTTGATTTTGTTTCTCATTATTGCTTACGTGTGTGACTTTTAGGACTAATTTGATTAATCTAAATATTTTGTTTTTGCTAATCAGTTAGTTCATAGAGCAACTAATAGTAGGGGAAGAGGCAGAGCTCATAGAAGGGGCTGAGGTAGGGGTAGTCATGATACAGCAGGGAATCGTAGTTCCACTCTAAGAAGTTCAAGAGAGCAAACTCCATAAAGAAATGCTAGTCCACCTCCACCATCTCATGAGGGTAGTACTGCTGAAGCACTTGCTTCCATGTAACGAGCCATATAGGGATTGGCCAACCAACTCGATAGATAGGATTGGGGTGGTCAACATAATTCTGCACAGCCTTAGCCATAATTCCAGGCACCTATTCAGAATTTAAACTTTGGAAACTAGGAGGTATCCTTGCAGGAGTTCCTAAAGTTAAAGTCACCAAAATTCACAGGCTCAGATAGTTTAGCTGATCCTCAGAGATTTTTGGATGGTACATTCAAGGCGCTGCATGTATTAGGATATTCTAGTGAGAAGGTTTTAGAACTTGTATCATACAAATAGAGGACATATCTAACACTTAGTATGATACTTTATTTCTAGGAAGGCCTATTGGAGCAGCACCACTGACATGGGATGAGCTCACTAAGTTCTTCATGGATACCTTTCTTCCTGGCTATTAGAAACAGAAATATGTAGCTCAGTTTGAGAAATTAGTTAAGACTCCAGATATAGATCTGTCGACCTATAATAGTAAGTTTTGCAAGATGGCTAGATTTGCTTCGTATGTGGTGTCTACAGAAGCAGCTCGAGTCCAGAGGTTTGTAAATAGTCTAGTTGGTCTTCTCTATAATATAGTGGGCCCACAAATAAATATTTTAACCTATTATGAGATAGTGGATCTTGCTAGAAAGATTGAGGATACGGGTCGTGTGTATCGGACAACTTATGAGGTTCATAAGAAGTCTAAGATACGTGGATATTTCAATGGTAACTTAAGTACAAATCGCAAAGCTGGAAATCAAGGCCATCATACAGGGACAGATTCAGTTTCACAGTCTGTGTACAAGTCACCTTCTAGATAAGTAACTCAGGGGTCTTCAGCATCTCAGGGGTATCGTAGTTCTAGCTATATGTATGCCACTACTCTATCCTGCCAGACTTTCAGAAAATCACATATGGGCTAGTGTCCTATTTTGACCAGAGTATTTTTTTAATGTTGTCAGTAAGTTCATCGCATTAGGTATTGTTGTCAGCCTCAGAGAAATGTTATTCATGGTTCTATTCAGTTAGCTATACCTAGTCAAGCTACTTGTAATACTGTAAGTATTGGAAATAGAGGTCGAGGTAATGAAGATTTGGTTGCTGGCAATAAGGCACAAGGAAATACTGGTAGAGTCCAGTCAAGAGTTTTTACGCTTAGGAAGGATGTGCAGGCCCCGAATGCAGTGGTTATAGGTATTTTTTCCATTTGTTCATTTGATGTTTATGCTTTGATTGATCCAGGTTCTACCCACTTTTATGTGTCCATATACTTTGCTGTGAGATTTGATAGACAACTAGAGATGTTAAATTGTCCTTTTCTTAATTCCACCCCTGTGGAAGATTCTTTGTTAGTTGAGTATGTGTATCATTACAACCAAATTATAGTGAAAGGTAGGGATACTCTTGTTGACCTGATTGTACTTGATATGATTGACTTTGATGTACTAATGGGCATGGACTGGTTATCTTCTTACTATGCTACTATAGATTTTCATCCAAAGATAGTTCGATTTGAGATACCCAAGGAATCTAGTTTTGTATTAAAATGGGGTCAAGTTCTAGAGGTTAGTAAAGTTGTATCTCTTAGGAAGGCTCGACGATTATTGAATAAAGGTTGCAAGGGTCCCTTGGCTATGATAAGTGATGTTAGAGAGGGAACACTTAGTTTAGAGGAGAAGAAAAGCTGCATGGGTCTCTTGGCTATGATAAGTAATGTTACAGAGGGAACACTTAGTGTAACACCCCAAAATCTGAGTTCCCAGGATGCCACACGATGCTCCGAACTATAAGTAGTTCTGTGTTAACCCTGACTGTCTTTTCTAAATCTGACTCTCAAAATAGGGGAAAGTATCAATGAAAAAAATCATAATATATGAGGAAAACTATATAAATCATATGGGTATATCTGAACCATACTTATCTCGAAAGTATGATAAAGCAAATGTTGAAAATTTGAGTACTAAAATAAAATCTATATACAAAATCTGGTAGTCCGACAAGCCTCTACTATCCGAATCTAGAGAGTCACTGGGACAGGCCCCAGCTGACCCAAATTTTCTGAAGTAAAATAAGAAATATCTACTAATAAACTAAAGGTGTGAACAACTACGTCCCCAAACTATGAGGACTCACCAACTGCGAGAATGTAGATGCGATGCTCAAAAATCACCCACGCTGCTGAGACTGATCATCTGAACCTACATTATGAGACAATGTAGCACATAGACATATATGTGGATCAGTACTTTGAGGATGTACTGAGTATATGAGGGTGTATGCAATAATTAAACAATATCATCACAGTTTATGAAATCATGAATGCTAAATGTAAATGACTCACGCAGGCTTGAGTAAATCTAAAAGCTGAAGATCATAATCAAGAATAGTAAAACATATAGTATAAATCTTGTGAGCCATAACACTTAGTTCTAAAATTTGTATCCTGTTCTTATTCTTAAATCATATTTGAAAACATATTCTGCAAGGGAATTCTTTCAAGGCTTTAGGGAATATATTCTTAACTATTAGACTGTAAGGAGAATACTTTTGAAACTATTCTGAAAATATTTATTGTTAGGGAGGTTCTCTTAACTGACATAAACCATGTGAGCTACAAGGATTCCAATGTCTTGACCTCCTAAGGAGGAAACCTCATATTGGGGAGAGGTGTCATACTCTTGCCAGGGAGTATAACCTAATCCATGTGATCGATCACAAGCTAAATCTACCATCTATATAAATGGGAATAATCTGAGTTCATACCTACGTTGCCTATGTAGTTTTTTGGAAGATAGGGTATGCTAATCCCACACTTCCCACTCGGTGTACTACTCCCTTTTAAATTTGTATGCTCAAACCATTGGAAATCCACTTTTAAAACTAGCATAAGGATTTATAAGAAAAACCAGTTATGCATTTATCTGAGTAAATCTATGAATAAAATTGTTGTAAGTTCTGTAAATTATAATAATCTATAGTGGATTCCAAAACTAAACCATTGATCAAAAGATCAAAGATTTTCTGAAAAATTGAAAATAATCTGCTCATAAGATACTTAAAGCATCATCTTTCTTGAAACAATAATATTCAATCTTAGGGTAGTAACCCATGTACCAATCTCATAATAAATCATCATAATAATCATTCTTAATGAGGTAAATATTGATAAAACAATCCAAAATCTAGAAAGTTCAACAATATGCATGAAAATATAAACATAAGCATAGAATTCAACTTCTAAATCATTGGAAATATCATAAGCTTGTAAATAACAATAATGGGTATAAACCCTAACTTAAATTTCATGGAAAATCACATAAATTGTAGTAAATTTGTAATTAAAGTAAAGTTTTGGGTACAAGGATGAAAGAATTATCCTTGTTCAAACCCCACATACCTTAATTTATGATCTTTGATGGAAAACTTGAATCTTGGATCTCTATTGATGTTTTGGAGATGACTTCTTGGAGTTCTTGAATTGGGGATTCTCAATCTTGTATTATCTTGGAGAATTTATGGAGGAAATTTTGGGTTTCTTGGAGAGGAAGTATGAGCCTTAGGGTTTTGTTTGAGAGAGAATGATGAATAAAGCATAAAGTGCTTTCAAATATGATAAATCTTTTATTTTTGGACGGATTGGGGGTTGGAGATTTACCGAAATACCCCCTTTAAACTTTGTAACGAAATTGGAAAACGTAAATTTTCCTAATCTGGGTGGCCACCACGATGAGCCACTATCGCGGTGGATCACTGGAAATCGTTGAATGGAAACTGGACAATTTTGGCATTTTGAATGCCATTTTGGCATTCATCGCTGTGCCCATTTGGAATGCCATTTTGGCACATGGCACGACACACCATTATCGCGTTAGACCTCTGAAAATTGACAAATAGGAAATTGACCCTCTCCACAATGCGCCAATATCACGGAGTGTCACTGGAATGGGAAAATTTTAAATTTACATTGATCCGCGACGCACTAAGGGTCCAAACGATGGTGTTTTATGACTGGAACTTAAAATAGCCATAACCTCTTACTCAGTTATTGGATTTAGGCGAATCTTATATTGTTGGAAAGCTGATTCAATTTCCTACGCAATGAAAAGTCTAAACATAAGGAATTATATGCGAAATAAGTAGTATTATTTTTGGGAGCTATCCCTAAACATTCTAGGGATGAATTTAAGCTTGGAAAAGTGCAAGGTATTTCAAGATCTCCCCCTGGGAACATTCTTCCTCGAATGTGGCTAGTCAAGCAAAATTTTTTAAGGAATCTAAGAATATAAGGTAGCATGCACAACTTAAATAAACTGCGAGTCTAAATCTAAATCATTCTAGGCTTCTGAATAATCTATGAGTGCATGAACTTACATGAGGACAACTACATAGCTGAATGTAATGTCTGATTACAACAGAATTGGATCAAGGAAGAGTATTAACTTCGACTACATCTGAGTTTGCGGAGAAAAGGTGAGGGTCCTTGGCTCGCATATCTTCTTCTACTTCCTACGTAGCGCCCTCAGCAGACTGATTCCACCAAAGAACTTTAACCAAAGGAGCTTCTTTGTTCCTTAGTCTACAGACTTGATAATCTAAAACCTCAACTGGAATCTCTTCATAAGAAGGATTGTTCTGAATACCTGAGCTTTCTAAAGGAACCACAACAGTGGAGTCACTGATACTTTTCTTAAACATAGGGACGTGAAACACAGGATGAATGACTGACAAATGTGCGGCAAATCAAGCTCATAAGATACTTTCCCAACACGACTCAAATTCTGAAAGGGCCAATATATCAGGGACTAAGCTTTCCCTTCTTGCCAAATCTCTTCACCCCTTTCATGGGTGAAATCTTCAGATACACTAAATCATCAACCTTAAACTCGAGGTCCCTTCTTATCATATTCTGATGACTCAAGGATATTTTCAACCTTTCTGTAATCAACTTAACTTTTTACATAGCTTCAAACATTGCATTAGGCCCAAGAAAAATGGCCTCACCCACCTTGAACCAACCTATGGGTGATCTATATCTTCTCCCATAAAGAGCCTCAAATGGAGCCATCTGAATGCTAGAATGATAACTGTTATTACAAGCGAACTCAATCAATGACAGATACTCATCCTAACTACCCTTGAAATCAAGAGTGCATGCCCTCAACATATCTTCTAGAGTTTGGATGGTCCTCTCTACTTGACCATCTGTCTAAGGGTGGAAATTTGAGCTAAGGTGATCTTGGGTACCAAGACTCTTTTGAAAAGCCCTCTAAAAACTGGGAAATAAACTGAGTACCCCTATCTGAGATGGTATACAAGGGAACCCTATGCAATCTAACTCTTAGATATACAACTTAGCATAATCCTCAGATGTATATGACATATGAATTGGCAAGAAATATGCTGACTTAGTCAATCTGTCTATAATAATGCAACTTGAATCATAATGATGTCGCGATTGGGGTAAACCAGTCATAAATTCCATATTCTCCTCTTCCCACTTCCAAGTGAGGATACCAATCTCTTCCAATATACCACCAGGTCTTTGGTGTTACACCTTAACTTGTTGACAAGTTGCATATTTAGCTACGAACTCTGCTATATCTTTTTTTATACCATTCCCCCAATAGGTTTCCTGCAAGTTACGGTATATCTTGGTAGCTTCTGGATAGATAGAATAATGCATACCATGTGCCTCAGCCATAATTCTCTATCTCAACTCATAAACAAAAGGCACACATAATCTATTCTGGTATCTTAACACACAATCTCACCCTTGTTAGAAAACCTTTACTTTTTGGTCTTTAACCAACTCTTTCGCTTTGACTAAACTAGAATCCTTATCTTGCTTCTCCTTAACTTCTAAAACTAGAGAAGATTCAGAGCTGCTTTGAACCCAAACATTCCCTTCAGCTGAATCAACCAACCTAACATCCAATCTAGCTAAACAATGAACTTCTCGAGCTAACTCTTTCTTATATTTCTCCATATGAGCAGCACTGCCCATAGACAACCTACTAAGGGTATCTGTCACTATATTGGCCTTGCCCAAATGATACAACACACTCATATCTTAGTCCTCCAACAACTCAAACCACCTTCTCTGATGGAGATTCAACTCCCTCTGAGTAAACACATACTACAAACTCTTGTGGTCGGTGAATACATCAACATACACACTATATAGATAATTTCTCTAGATCTTTAAATAAAACACCATAGCAGCTAATTCAAGATTATGGTTTGGGTAATTCTTTTCATGAGGCTTGAACTGTATAGAGGCATAGGCTATGACCTTACCTCTCTGCGTCAACACACACCTTAAACCAACTCTAGAGATATCACAATACAACATAAAAACATTTGTACCATTAAGCAAACCTAGGACTGGGGCTGAAGTGAGTCGAGTCTTCAACTCCTGAAAACTCTTCAAGTTGGAATCTGACCATAGAAACTTAACTTTTTTTGGGGCTAGTCTAGACATAGGAGTTGTGATAGAAGAGAAACCTTTAATAAAATGGTAGTAATAGCCATCTAGACCTAAGAAACTCCTAATGTCTGATGGAGAGATAGGTCTAGGACAATTTATTACGGCTTATGTCTTTTGGGGATTACTCTAATGACATTGGCGGAGATAATATGACCGAGAAAGGTTACTGGTCTTAGCGAAAATTCACACTTGGGTAATTTGGCAAATAATTAATGGTCACTAAGAGTTTGCAAGACAACTTCAAGATGATCTATATGGTCATCCTCACTATGGGAGTACACAAGGATGTCATCTATGAATACCATGAAAAACATGTCTCGATACTATTTAAACACTTCATTCATGAGGTCCATGAAAGCTGCTGGGGAATTGGTTAGTCCGAAAGACATGACTAGAAACTTAAAATGACTATAACGAGTTCTAAAGGTTATCTTTGGAATATCAAATTCCCTTACTTTAAGATGATTATAGCCGAATCTAAGGTCTATCTTTGAGAAATAACTTGCACCTTGGAGTTGATCAAATAAGTCAAATTCTAGGAAGAGGATACTTGTTCTTGGTTGTAACTTTATTTAACTGATGATAGTCAATGCACATATGCAAAGAACCATATTTATTTCACACGAATAGGATGAGAGCGACCTATGAAGAAACATTAGGCCTTATGAAACCTTTATCTAGAAGATCTTTGAGTTGCTCCTTCAACTCCTTAAGCTCTACGAGAGCCATACAGTAAGGAGGGATAGAAATAGGCTGAGTATCTAGGAGAAGGTCAATACCAAATTCTATCTCTTTATTGGGAGGTACCACTGGGATATTTTCTTGAAAAATATCAGGAAACTCATTGACCACTCGGATGAATTGAAGTATTAGAGTCTCAGACTTTGTGTCTTTGACTCGAACTAGATAATAAATGCAACCTTTGGATATCAACTTTCTGGCCTTAAGGTAAGATATGAAATGACTCTTAGGAGACATTGAATTACCTGACCAATCAAACACTAGCTTATCTGGGAACTAATATTTCACCTCACGGGTGCGACAGTCTATAGAAGCATAATAAGAATGAAGCCAATCCATACCCAGTATAAGATTAAACTCAATCATATCTAACTCTATTAGGTCTGGTAATATGACTTTATGAGGGAAAGTGATAGGACACTTTTTATAAATTTGTTTGATAACAATTGACTCACTTACTAGAGTAGATACCAAGAAGGGTTCAGGGATTTTTTCAGAACTTATCTCAAAATTTACTGTAACTAATGGGGTCACATAAGAGAAACTCTAACCAGGGTCTAACAATACATAAACATTAAAATAAAAGGCATGAAGCATACCAGTGATGACATCGGGTGAATCCTCCTACTCTTGACAAGATGGTAATGAATAAAACTAATTCAGGTGCTGACTACCACTGGTACTAGATGATGCACCCTGAGGAGGAGCTAGGCAACCTAGACGAGATAGTGAACTATTAGCCTGAGTCTGAGGACAAACATACTTATTTCCCTATGTAGTATGCAGGCACTCTTTCATTTTATGGCCCAGCTGGCCACACTCATAACAACCTCTCCATCCCTTTAGACACTCACCAGGATTATTCTTACCACACCTAGCATACTGAGGATAGCTGGTCCTACCACTCACACTATTCTAAGATCTGGACATAGAAGAGTTAACCCACTATTTTTGCCTATTTCTGGGCGCAGGAGCACTGGTTGAAAAAGGTGCAGGCATAGATGAACAATTCTAAAACTTCAAATGATTTCCTTCTCCAGACCTATTCTGACCAAGATTAGAGTGCCCTATTCTAGCCCTTTTATTTTCTCTCTTTTCTTTCTTTTTTCTACCTCAATCTGCTGAGCGTGCATTATCAATTTAGGAAGATCCATATCTTCAATAAACATAGTAGTCCTACACTCCTTAAATACTAACCTAGACACACCGATCACAAACTTACTCATGCTTGACCTAGGTTCAGCCAACTTGTAATACCCCAACCATTTCGTAAGCCTAAATTCATCTTTTAAGCAAATAGGAAAGACTTCCAAAGTGAATGATGTTCAAACCATGTAGTATTTCCCTAATTTCTACTTTCTATCATATGGATATTTGAATAATATTTCCATCGATACCAATTTCATCAAAATTGGAGATCGGAGCAAGAAGTTATGACTATCTGAAGTCCAAGTCGAGAAACATTGTTATTTAGACCCTTAGCACATCGTGGAGATGGGTAATATCCCAGTTGTTACTTTCCAGTGAGCCTCTGTGTTATTACCACAATGCTCCAAGGCTCAATATCAGGATTATCAAATTTTAGTACACCAAGGCAATTCCACAGCATCGCGGTGCCCTTCCAGGTCATAACCAAGATAGAACCACGATTTCACCGTGTTGTGCCACTAAGCAGTTTCCTAGTTGTCCAAAATCCAGTGAAGGACCGTGATCATGGCGCGTCACACCAGGGACAAAAATCAGGCTCCAGTTTTAGAATTTACTCAAGGGCATTTTGGTCTTTGATCGCAGTTTGGCCCTTTATATATAGATTCAAGTAGAGAAAAAAAATCCATTCTTCTCCATTTCTCTTCCAAGAAATATCTAGAACTAGGGTTTTTCTCTTCCAAATCCAAATCAAATTTTCTCCAAGAAATTCAAGAATTTTTCCATAGATTCCACTAAGTTGTTCAAGATTCAAGATATCTAAGTTAAAGGCATCAAGAAACTTAGCTCAAAAGTGTAAGGAAGTGTTTCAATCAAGCTTGTTCATCTCAAAATCATAATCTAAGGTATGCGGGATTTTAAACAAGAGCAATCCTTTTATTCTTGTGCCCAAAGCGTTGATTTCTATTATGGATTTATATGATTTTGCAAGTGGGTTTATACCCAAATTACTTCATTATGAGGCTATAAGAATATAAATTGTTCAAGCTTTATTATACATGATTATTTTACTATTCCCAAGTTATGACTTGATATTTAACATAGTGAATTTCATATTTCTACCATGAGTTGATATTTCAAGTGCCTTCAA
>NC_061112.1:115010029-115026521 GCF_002878395.1 Capsicum annuum | reverse complement strand
GAGGATGCCACTCTCATGACTTGGCAGTTATTCCAGGATGTGTTATTGGATAGATTCTTTCCTCTTGAGATGAGAAAAGCAAAGATAGAGGAATTCATGAATTTGAGACAAGGCTCCATGACTATTAAAGAGTATTGTCTTAGATTCAATCAGTTATCCAAATATGCTCCTAGTATGATGGCTGACTGCAGGACCATCATGAGTAAGTTTATGACTGGTGTATCGAGTTACATTATGAAAGAGTGTAGATCTACTATGCTTAATAGGGAGATGGACCTTTCTCAGTTGATGATACATGCCTAACAGATTGAAGCTGATAAGGTGAAAGAGAGGGAAAAAGTAAGAGGGAATAAAAGAGCTAGATCAAAGGCGATGGTTAGAATTGCTGAAGGACTATGATATGAGCGTGTTGTACCACCCGAGCAAGGCCAATGTAGTAGCGGATTCCCTTAGCAGGTCGTCCATGGGTAGTGTAGCGCTTGTAGAGAAAAGTAAGAAGGAGTTTGTTTGCGAAGTGCATCATTTGGTGAGGTTGGGTGTTAGATTTCTTGATTCAGCTGAGGGTAATGTTAGGGTCCAGAGTAGTTCTGAATCTTCTCTAGTTTCGGAGGTAAAAGAGAAGCAAGATATGGATTCTTTTTTGGTCGAACTGAAAAGGTCAATTAAAGACCAAAAGGTAAAGGTTTTCTCCCAAGGGGGAGATGGTGTATTGAGGCTTCAGAATAGGTTCTGTGTGCCTGACATTGATGATTTAAGACAGAGAATTATAGCTGAAGTGCATGGCGTACGGTATTCTATTAATCCTGGTGCTACCAAGATGTACCATGATTTATGGGAAATCTATTGGTGGAATGGTATGAAGAAGGATATAGTGAAGTTCATAGAGAAGTGTGCAACTTGCCAACAGGTGAAGATAGAGCACCAGAGACCCGGTGGTATAATACAAGAATTTAGCATTCCTACTTGGAAGTGGGAAGAGGTGAACATGGATTTCATGATCGGTTTACCTCTCTCTCGTCGTCATTGTGATTTGATTTGGGTCATTGTAGACAGGTTGACTAAGTCTGTGCATTTCTTGCCAGTGCATACATCTTTCACCACTGAGGACTATGCTAAGTTGTACATCCGAGAGTTAGTCAGGTTGCATGGAGTTCCGTTGTCTATCATCTACGATAGAGGTACTCAATTTACTTCTCAGTTTTGGAGAGCCTTTCAAAAGGGTCTTGGAACCCAAGTTCATCTTAGTTCCACTTTTCATTCATAGACAAACGGTCAGGCTGATAGGACCATCCAAAATTTGAAGGATATGTTGAGGTCATGTGTTTTTGATTTCAAAGGAAGTTGGGATGAATATTTACCATTAATTGAATTTGCTTATAACAACAGTTTTATGTTAGCATTCGAATGGCTCCATTTGAGGCTTTATATGGAAGGAAATGTAGATCACCCATAGGTTGATTTGAAGTGAGTGAAGCTGCTGTGATTAGACCTGATGGTGTATTTGAAGCTATGGAGAAAGTTAAGCTGATTCGAGAAAGGTTGAAGACAGCTCAGAGTCATCAGAAGTAATATGCAGATGTGAGAATAAGAGCTCTTGAGTTTGAAGTTAATGATTTAGTGTACCTAAAAATTTCACCCATGAAAGGGGTGAAGAGATTTGGTAAGAAAGGAAAGCTTAGTCCTTGATATGTTGGCCCTTACAGAGTTTTGAATCGTGTTGGAAAAGTAGCTTATGAGATTGAGTTGCCTACGAAGTTGTTAGTTTTCCAACCTTTCTTTCACATTTCTATGCTTAAGAAGCACATTGGCTATTCTGTTGTTGTTGTTGATCCATCAGACAACTTATACATTTGGGATAGCCTTTCTTATAAAGAGATTCTGGTTGAAATCATGGATTATCAAGTCCGTAGACTAAGAAACAAGGAAGTTCCTTTGGTTAAAGTTCTGTGGCGAAATCAATCAGTTGAGGTTGCTACTTAGGAAGCAGAAGCAGATATGTGAGTTAAGTACCCCTATCTCTTCTCTGTAAGTTCAAATCAAGCTGAAGGTATTATTTTTCCTTAATTCAGTTTCCTCCTAATCCTGTGTATTTGGTTATATAGTTGTCTTCCATCTTGATTCGTGCATTCAGTGAAGTATCTGAAATTCTAGTGTAAAGTAAGCCTGTTGAATAGATTATTTCAGTAGGGAATTTTCAAGTTTTCTCTTTGACATTGATTCTAACTAGCAACATTCGAGGATGAATGTTTCCACGGGGGAGATATTGTAATACCCCAACCGTTTCGTAATCCTAAATTCATTTTTTGAGCGAATAGAAAAGACTTCCAAAGTGAATGATTTTCAAACCGTGTTGTATTTCCCTAATTTCTACTTTCTATCATATGGAGATTTGAATAAGTTTTCCATAGATACCAATTTCATCAAAATAGGAGACCGAATAAAGAAGTTATGACTATCTGAAGTCCCAGTCGTGAAACATCGTTATTTAGACCCTCAGCGTATCGCAAAGATGAGTAATATCCCAATTGTCACTTTTTAGTGAGCCTCCGTGATATTAACGCATCACGCCAAGACTCAATATTAGAATTGTCAAATTCCAGTGCACCAACGCGATTCCACCGCGTTGCGGTGCCCTTCCGGGTCATAACCAAGGTGGCAACGCGATTTCACCGCGTCGTGCCACTGAGCAGTTTCTAAATTGTCCAAAATCTAGTGAAGGACCATGATCATGAAACATCACGCTAGGGCCAAAAATTGGGCTCCAGTTTTAGAATTTGCTCAAGGGCATTTTGGTCTTTCCGCCCAATTTGGCCCTCTATATATAGATTCAAGTAGAGAAGAGAAATCCATCCTTCTCCATTTCTTTTTCGAGAAATATCTAGAACTAGGGTTTCTCTCTTCCAAATCCAAATCAAATCTTCTCCAAGAAATTCAAGAATTTTTCCATAGATTCCACCAAGTTGTTCAAGATTCAAGATATCTAAGTTAAATGCATCAAGAAACTTAGCTCAAAAGTGTAAGGAAGTGTTTCAATCAAGCTTGTTCATCCCAAAATCATAATCCAAGGCATGTGGGGTTTTGAACAAGAGCAATTCTTTCGTTCTTGTGCCCAAAGCTGTGATTTCTATTATGGATTTATATGATTTTGCAAGTGGGTTTATACCCAAATTACTTTATCATGAGACTATGAGAATATAAATTGTTCAAGCTTTGTTATACATGATTATTTTTCTATCCTCAAGTTATGACTTGATATTTAATATTGTGAATTTCATATTTCTACCATGAGTTGATATTTCAAGTGCCTTCAAGATACGTGTCAAGCTTTAAGCTTCCTTATGACAAATTAGATTATTGAGTATATTGATTCATGAGATTGAGTGGTTATAATGAGTTGATATTTCCTCAAAGTTAATGATGTTTCCATTATTTAATGAATTGATTCATTTTAATATTGAGAAAGATTGATTTGATTTGAGTCGAGATAGGAATCCACAAATTGATTATGATTTGCTAAATGAGAAAGAGATTTGATTTGATCTTCATGATAGACCCTTGTGATATTTGTGGTGGATTTCCTAGCGTGTTCTGAGCTTGTATCTGGGAGTAGTATTTAGCACCGAGCGAGAAATGTGGTATTTCCTCAAAACTACGTGCCATCGTAGGATTGATATTGATATTTGTGGGCTAGAGGCCGAGTATGAGATTGTGATCACTAAATTGAGGTTGTAATCCCTGGCAAGAGTACGACACTCCTGCCAATATGACGTTCTCTCCTTAGGATGGAAAAACGCTGGACTCCATGTAGCTCACATGGTTTATGTCAGTTATAAGAACCTCCCATGTCCATAAGAGTAGAGTTTATTGAATTACCGAGTCACTCCGACTCTTGAGTTGAAGAGTTGAATTGCTTATGATGATTTATGAGGTTTTTATCATATGATTTATTTACTATGAGATCATGAAAGGTATGTTTCAATCTAACTCAAGCCAAGTGAGCCATCATTGTACATCTGCATATTTTCATGAAATTTATGATGATATTTACATTGTTGCATGCACCCCCACATACTTAGTACATTCCAAAGTGCTGACCCACATATTTTCCTATGGGCTACATTTTCTCGTAATGTAGGTTCAGGTACTCAGCTGCAGCCGCGTTAGCAATATTTGAGTGCCTCAACTATGTTTTCTTAGTGGTGAGTCCTCATAGTTTGAGGACCGTGTCTATATTTTTGGTGATATAGTTCTGTTGTTATGGCTTTCAGTACTGTCTGAGTCAGTTGGGGGTTTATCCCAATGGCTCTTTAGTCTTGATTAGTAGAGGCTTTGTCGGACTAGAGTAACAGTATGTACAGAATGTCAATATTTTGATTGTACAGGCCAGCATATCTTTGATTTCGAGTATGTCCATGATATGATATCCTTTCTTATTTTGCCATGACTACCATCAAAGCGAGTTCAAAAAGGGATGATAGGATTAGAGGGTTAGCTTGAGGCCACGTGTGTCCTTAAGTACCGTGTAACGTCTTGAGATAGGTTCTTGGGGCGTTACACATCTGTTTAGGGGCATACTTAGACAACTGGTTGAACTTGATGCAATACTCCTTCACTGTCCTTGAGCCTCGCCTCAGGTTCATGAACTCTTTTATCGTAGCTTCCTTTATCTCACGTGGGAAGAACTTGTCTAAGAACGCATTCTAAAATATCTGCCAAGTCATGGAAGCTGCATTCTTCCCTGTACTTTTCTTCCACATCACCACCTAGCCATACACAATATCCTTCAGCCTATAAGATGCCAATTCTACACTCTCTTTTTCAGAAAAATGCATAATTTGGGTGACCTTCTTCACCTCATCTAGATACAACTGTGGGTCCCCACCTGCCTTTGACCCAATGAATTCTGGCGGATTCATCCTCATAAAGTCTTAGATTCTGGTATGGCTAAGTCCCCATCCTGCTGAGGTGCACTGCAGCCTGACGGTGTCCTGAACATTAGCTGTCACAGCTTTGGCTAGCGCCTAAAAGGAAGCCCAAAACTCTGCATGTGACACATTCTCATTCAAAAGATCTATGGGCTGAGGTGGCTAGTTATCATTTCTGTAGGCATTAGCTCAGCGAGAAGGCATTTTTTGTTATGTAAAAGCACGAGTTAAAAGCAGATAAAGGCAATGAATAAATGATAGATCATGAAAGAAGAGATGATTTCCTAAACGCTCCATAGCCTCTTGATCATAAATGTGGCGTGCTTCACACCGATGATCAAGACTCTATGTAACGTGGCTTGTCTGACTCCCTAGTACTATCTAAATCTTAGGCTTTGATATCAAGTTTGTAACACCCCAAAATCTAAGTTCTTGGGATGCCATACAGTGCTCCAAACTACAAGTAGTTCTGAGCTAACCCTGGCTGCCTTTTCTAAATTTAAATCTCAAAATAGGGGAAAGTAACAATGAAAAAATCATAATATATGTAGAAAACTGTCTGAATCATCTGGGTATATCTGAATCATACTAATCTCAAAAGTCTGATAAAGCAAATGCTGAAAATCTGAGTACTAAAATAAAATCTATATACTAAATCTGGTAGTCCGACGAGCCTTTACTATCTGAATCTAGAGAGTCATTGGGACAGGCCCCAGCTGACCCAAATTGTCTGAAGTAGAATGAGAAATATCTACAAATAAACTGAAAGTGTGAACAACTAAGTCCCCGAACTATGAGGACTCACCAACTATGGGAATATAGATGTGATGCTAAAAAATCACCCACGCTGCTGAGACTGAGCACCTGAACCTACATTATGAGACAATGTAGCACATAGACATATATGTGGATCAGTACTTTGAGGATGTACTGAGTATATAGGGTTGTATGCAATAAGTAAACAATATCATCACAGTTTATAAAATCATGCATGATAAATGTAAATGACTCACGTAGGCTTGAGTAAATCTTAAAGCTGAAAATCATAATCAAGAATAGTAAAATATATATATAAATCTTGTGAGCCATAACACTTAGTTCTAAAATCTGTATTCTGTTCTTATTCTTAAATCATATTTGAAAATTTATTATGCAAGGGATTTCCTTCAAGGCTTTAGGGAATATATTCTTAACTGTTAGACTGTAGGGAGAATACTTTTAAAGCTATTCTGAAAATCTTTAATGTTAGGGAGGTTCTCTTAACCGACATAAACCATGTGAGCTACATGGAGTCCAACGTCTTGACCTCTTAAGAAGGAAACCTCACATTGGGGAGAGGTGTCATACTCTTGCCAGAGAGTATAACCTAATCCATGTGATCGATCACAAGCTAAATCTACCATCTATATAAATGGGAATAATCTGAGTTCATACCTACGTTGCCTATGTAGTTTTTTGGAAGATAGGGCAAGCTAATCCTACACTTCCCGCTCAGTGCTAAATACTACTCCCTTTTAAATCTGTATGCTCAAACCATTGGAAATCGACTTTTAAAACTAGCTTAAGGATTTATAAGAAAAACCAGTTATGCATTTTTCTGAGTAAATTTGTAAATAAAATTGTTCTAATTTTTATACACTGTAATAATCTAGAGTGTAATTCCAAAGCTAAACCATTGATCAAAAGATCAAAGCTTTTCTAAAAAATTGAAAATAATCTGCTCATAAGATGCTTAAAGCATCATCTTTCATGAAATAATAATATTCAATCTTAGGGTAGTAACCCATGTATCAATCTCGTAATAAATCATCATAATAAGCATGCTTAATGAGGTAAATATTGATGAAACAATCCAAAATCTGGAAACTTCAGCAATATGCATGAAAATATAAACATAAGCATGGAATTCAACTTCTAAATCATTGGAAATATCATAAGCTTGTAAATAACAATAATGGGTATAAACTCTAACTTAAATTTTATGAGAAATCACATACATTGTAGTAAATTTGTAATTAAAGTAAAGTTTTTGGAACAAGGATGAAAGAATTATCCTTGTTCAAACCCCACATACCGTAATTTGTGATCTTTGATGGAAAACTTGAATCTTGGATCTCTATTGATGTTTTGGAGATGACTTCTTGGAGTTCTTGAATTGGGGATTCTCAATCTTGTATTATCTTAGAGAATTTATGGAGGAAATTTTGGGTTTCTTGGAGAGGAAGTATGAGCCTTAGGGTTTTGTTTGAGAGACAATGATGAATAAAGAATAAAGTGCTTTCAAATATGATTAATCTTTTATTTTTAGATGGATTAGGGGTTGGACATTTACCAAAATACCCCCTTTACACTTTGTAACAAAATTGGAAAACGTACATTTTCCTGATCTGGGTGGCCACCGCGACGCACCACTATCGCGGTGGTTCACTGAAAATCGATGAATGGAAACTGGGCAGACTCCGCGATGCGGAGACATCGCAGTGTCCTTTTGGAATGTCATTTTGGCTCATGGCGCAATGCACCATTATCGCGCTGGACCTCTGGAAATTGACAAACTGGAAATTGACCTTCTCCTCGAATGGAATGGGATAATTTGAAATTTACACTGATCCACGACACGCTTAGGGTCCAAACGATAGTGTTTCACGACTGGAACTTAAAATAGCCATAACTTCTTACTCGGTTATTTAATTTAGGTGAATCTGATATCGTT
Source organism: Capsicum annuum (assembly GCF_002878395.1). NCBI lineage: Eukaryota > Viridiplantae > Streptophyta > Magnoliopsida > Solanales > Solanaceae > Capsicum > Capsicum annuum. Next base: position 115,018,883 of record NC_061112.1, on the reverse strand, counting down.
GGAAAGCTAATTCAATTTTCTATGCAATGAAAAGTCTAAATCTAAGGAATTCCATGCAAAATAAATAGTATTTATTTTGGGAGTTATCCCTTAACATTTTAGGGATGAATTTATGCTAGAAAAAGTATGGGGTATTACACTTAGTTTGGAGGAGCTACCTGTGGTAAAGGAATTTTCTGATGTATTTCCTGAGGAGTTGCCGGGATTACCTCTAGTACAAGAGGTACACTTAGGTATTGATTTGGCACCTGATACTATGCCAATATCTATACCCCCATATCATATGGCACCAACAAAGTTGAAGGAGCTCAAATAACAGTTGCAGGACTTGCTAGGTAAGAGTTTTATCAGACTGAGTGTATCACCATGGGGTGCACCAATTTTTTTGTAAAGAAGAAAGATGGGTCTCTAAGAATGTGTATTGACTACAAACAGCTAAACAAGGTAATAATACGTAATAAGTATCTGTTGCCTCGTATAGAGGACCTGTTTGATCAGTTACAAGGAGCTATCCCTTTTTCAAAGATTGATTTATGATTGGGTTATCATCAGCTTATAATCAGGGAGGAAGATATTTCTAAGACCATATTCAAAATTCATTATGGGCATTATGAGTTCCTTGTGATACCTTCCGGGTTGATCAATGCTACGGTTGCATTTATGGGCTTGATGAATAGGGTGTTCATGCCATTTCTAGATAAATTTGTGATAGTATTCATTGATGATATTCCAATATATTCTCGGAGCCAGGAAGAAAATGAGAGTCATCTGATGACAGTATTGCAGACATTTTGGGAACATAAGCTCTATGCTAAGTTCTCAAAGTGTGAATTTTGGCTTGACTCAGTATTATTTTTGAGGCATGTTGTCTCCAAAAATGGTATTACAGTGTATTTTAAAAAGACAGAAGTAGTGTAGAAATGCCCTAGATCGACTTCACCTACAGAGATTCGCAACTTTATAGGTCTGGCTAATTACTATAGGCATTTTGTTCAAGATTTCTGTAAAATTGTAGCTCCATTGACCAGGTTAGCATAAAAAAATATGAAGTTCCAGTGGATGGAAGAATGTGAGTAGAACTTTCAGAAACTCAAAACGTGTTTGACCACTGCACCAGTATTAGCCTTACCGTTAAGTTCTGGAGGATTTAAAGTATTCTGTGAATCTTAGAGGGTTGGATTTGGATGTGATCTCACACAACATGATCATGTTATTGCTTATGCTTTGAGGCAGTTGAAGAAGCACAGTCTGAACTATCCTACACATGATTTGGAGATAGCCCGGTGGTATTTACTCTTAAGATTTGGATGCATTACTTATACGGTGAAAGTTGTGAAATTTATACCGATCATAAGAGCTTGATGTACATTTTTCAGCAAAGAGATCTAAATTTTTGGTAGAGTCGATGGATGGAATTACCCAAGGATAATGATTGTGCTATTTTGTATCATCTTGGAAAAGCTAATGTTGTTGCTAATGCTTTAAGTAGAAAATCTATGGGTAGTTTAGCGCATATAGCTCCTGGAAAGAGGAAATTATTGAAAGATGTGCATAAACTTGAAGGCAAAGTTGTCATATTTGGTGTTGGAAAGTCAAGGATATTGTTGGCTTAGGTCCAAACTGAATCTCTTTGGTAGAGTGCATAAAGGCCACCTAATTTAAGGATGTGCAGTTGTATAAATATCGAGATGAGGTCCTAGATGGTCAAAATAAGATGATGAGTGTTGATTATGATAGTATTCTTCGAGTGGGTAATCAATTATATGTACTGGCTGTAGATAGCTTTAGATGAGCTATTCTTGAGGAAGCTCACAACTCCAAATATACCATTCACCCTGGTTCCACTAAGATATACTATGACCTGAAGCAATTGTACTATTAAGAAGGTATCAAGAAAGATGTTTCTAACTTTGTTTCTAGTTGTTTGACTTGTCAGCAGGTGAAAGTGGAGCATCAACAACCAGTAGGATTATTGCAAGAGATCAAAATTCCTAATTGGAAATGGGAAAGAGTTACCATGGATTTTTTAACTGGGCTATCGCGAACCATTAAAGGCTATACATTGATATGGGTAATTGTAGACTGACTTACTAAATCATCTCACTTCTTGCCAGTAAAGAATATATTTAGTGGAGTAAAATATGCTCAGTTATTTATAAATGAAATTGTCTGACTTTATGGAGTTCTATTGTCCATCATTTCTGAAAGAGGATCATAGTTTACTTCACACTTTTGGATATCTTTCCAAGAAGCGTTGGGTACCTGAGTAGATCTTAGTAGTACATTTCATCTGCAAATGGACGGACAGTCTGAGTGTACTATACAAATTTTAAAGGATATGTTGAGAGCTTGCATTTTTTTACTTTGGAGGTTAGCTGAATTTTCTTACAATAATAGTTTCCAGTCAAGTATTCAGATGGCTCCATATTAAGCCTTGTATGGTAGGTGATGTCGTTCTCCTATCGGGTGGTTTGTAGTTGGAGAAGATTAAGTTTTAGGATCAAACTTGGTACAGAAAGCTATGGATGAGGTCCAATTGATTAGACAGAGGTTGCTTACCGCTCAAAGCAGACAAAAGTCTTATGCGGATAAGAAGAGAAGAGATCTAGTGTTCTCAGTTGGGGATAAGGTTTTTCTATGAGTCTCTTCTATGAAAGGTGTGATGTGATTAAGGAAAAGAGGTAAATTGAGACCGAGATATATAGGACTATATGAGATACTTGATTGAGTAGGAGGTGTGGCGTATCGTTTGGCACTTTCTCCTGAAATATCCTTCATCTATCCTGTATTCCATGTCTCTATGCTAAGAAAGTGTATAGCAGATTCTTCTCGCGTGCTTGAATCACCGAATTTGTAGTTGGATGAGAATTTAACATATGAAGAGGAATCAGTGGTGATTATTGATAGACAAGTAAGAAGGTTACGGTCAAAAGAGTTTGTGTCCGCAAAAGTCTTATGGAAGAACCATACTGTTGAAGAAGCCACTTAGGAGCCTAAAAATGACATGCGAGTCAAGTATCCTTACTTGTTCCAGAAATTAGTGAGTAATTATAGTTGAAAAGGGGGAAAAATAAAATATAAAGGAATAAGAAAATGGGCTTAAATCCATATTAAAAAGGAAAAGGGAAAAAAGGAAAACAAGAAAGGGAAATGGCGGCCTAGGGCCCATCTTCCCAAATTAACTATAAAAGGAGGTATGTTAAGGGCTTATGCCTAATTCATTCGTGAGGCAGAATAACTACTAGCTGCAAATCGTGCAAAGACAAACAGGAAAAAAAATGTCAACCTACAATTTATTTTAAGGCAAGAAAGGAGCAAGGGTTTGATCGGAAACTTATTTTGGGATTAAGGTAAATTTTTTCCTATATTTTATTATGATTTTTAGTCTAGGTAATTTATTTTGGGTACTAAAATTTAGATATCAAAGACAAGAATATGCATAGTAAGGTGTGATTTTGGGTATGAAATTCGAGGAATTGAAAGTTATCCTGAAATTCTAGAGTTGGATAATTCGAAGTAGCTATGTTTTAGCCAAGACCAATAAATTAACGCGAGATTGATATGATATAATTATAGATTAGATCCAAGGAAGTGATATGAATCGTTCAGGGTGAAAAGTTTGATTTTCCAACAAGTGTATTGTGAGTTGAAATCTTCCTATGATTTGTATTTCCTAACTTGCACATTTTATATATGATTTTGATGAAACAAGAATTACTGAATGTTTTGAAATTTCACATGGGGCAAGTATATTACTTTATATGATATTGAAATTGGGTATTTGAGATGTTCATAAGACATATTTACCGTTACTTGAGATCTGAACACTGATGTTGTGAAAGTTCTTCACTTATATGAGAAATAAGTATTTTTGACATGTGTTTTATTCAAGTTTACATGTAATATGATTTGATATGAACTTTAAATGTTATGTACTATTCTGAAAAATGCTTTCATATAAATATCTATTGTTTACAAAGAAAGTATAAATGGGAGTAGACCTTGATTTGAATCCCATAGCTAATAGCGAGATCGTTAGACCTGGTGCACCTTGTATTTACTGATTACTGTTACAACCCTCGCTAGTGGGAAGGTAAAACTAGCATACTATTACTGATCTCCCTCGATTAGGGGCCTACTGATATGATATTTGACTCCTTTATGAGGGGTCCACTATTATTGGTTATTCTTGAAGTAGGATGCTACACTTATTATATGATTCATTCTTAGAAACCTCCCAAATATGTAATATTTGATATGATATAATGCTTATTGAGGTTATTCTGAACTATTGGTTTATTTTGCTTACATGAAACAAAAGATACTGTTTATCGTTACTGTTTTCTAAAAGAACATATATTTCATGATGTTTTATGATTTGTCCCCATTAAATCAGTTGTGGTTAAGTTTTATTAATAACTGAGCTAGAGTCTCACTCTATGCTATTATTTTTGTTGAGAACGTAGGTAACGGTGTGGATTTCGTTAGTTAGAGATCTCGAGGTTGCATATTCCTGGTGAGCCCCATATTTGTTCGTGTGGGCAAGAGCTTATTTATTTGTTATGTTCTGTTTCTTGAAAACTTTTAAAGTCTCTCCATCGTCATGTCTTTAGATTTTTGAGTATTCTTTCATTAATTTGGACTTGTAGAGTATTGAACTTTCTATCATGTTTTGGAGATGGATTTCATATTATTATTTGGTGATGTTGGTGATTTGTTGATAATTTTGGTGTATTGTGTTGGGGTTGATGTGTTTGTGTGACGTTGGTTTATTATGATGGGGATTTGAGACAGAGTATTTTCTTGTTAGGCCCAAAAATAGGGAAAACTTTACCCGATTTTCTGTAGAATTCAGATGAGCCTTGCTTTGGAGTCCTAACCTCCTTAGTGTCAGTCATGATCCAATTTTGGGTCGTGACATCAATTAGTATTAAGTGTATTATTACATCAAAATTAGCTTAGTTTAGGAAAAATTATGGTTATTTATACTAATGCAATTGCATGTCAATGTTGTGGCCAAATATTTCCTAATGTTATTGCTTTACTTTATCATTTTGAATAGATTTATTGCAAAGACGTTTATATTCTGGCAATACAACGAAATGGTAAGACCATATATGAATCTATTTGTGTGACTTTTTTGTATAATCATTTGGTATTTCTTATGGTAAAGTTGTTGTCATGTGATTAGGAGGTCACAGGTTAGGTTTGTGTTGATACGACTCTAGCTACCGTTATTAAATAATTGTTATTATTTATTGAATCCTGCATTTCTATATAAAACTATATTAAAAGTTGAATTGTATTATTCTCTACTAATGTCTCATAATTTTGTAACTAAAAATTTTAACGCTGCACAAATAAATATGTATGTAATTTTCTTCTTTAACATTAAACACACGTGCATTGCACATATCCTAAAGTAACAATTACTAATGCTTGTAAAATAGAATAGTACCAATTTTATTTTTATGGCACTATGTAAATTGATTATGATTGTTTTGCGAAAATTTTGATTTTTGAGAGTCGCCACTTAATTATTTGAAAATGAATTAAGAAAACCTTAATAAAGTACTTAGATGATTCAAAACAAGAAAATCATTTAAGTTTCGAAATTCTAGGTAAGCGGTTCTTATTAATATTTTAGGAAGGTCTTTAAAGCACCTAAAATATCTGCTAACTTGCGGTTATCCGGACAGTTTGAAAATATCTTTTGACTCACTTCCTAAAGATTGATTTTTGAAAAGTGATTGATTTTAAGAAAAAACTTGTGTAAAATAGACTTGGACGACTTAGTAGGGATTACAACTAAGTCTAAACAAATTAATAACAAAGCATATAAAAGGGGAAGTGGAGAAAATAAAAGACTTAGGTAATTGAGCCCAAATAAATAGACCCTATCATAATCTAATGGAAAAATTACAGAAAGTAGCATACTTAACACTATAATTACAATAAATAGCAACACTTTTGTAAAACTACAGTTTATAGCAAGAGTAATATTATTTTATTTATTAACTAGACAAATGCATATTTTACTCTCACTACTTTATATTTTTCTATTTTCATTCCATTATTTTACCTCCGTCAAATGTAGACATATCTTTTACCCTTTTTTTTTCATCTTATTTTTTTTATCATTTTATTTTTTTATTTTATTTTATTTTTTTATTTTCGCTTTATTTTCTCTCTTTTATTTCTCCTCTTTTTCATTTTTTTCTTTTTTATTTTTTTCCTCTTTCATATTTGAAGATAATTATCTTCATGATCTTCAAGATTTCAATATAAAACATCATTACTGTCTTTCACTCTCTTATATCTCTACATTTTTTTGCTTATAAGTTTTTTTTCATCTTATTTTTTTATCATTTAATTTTTTTATTTTGATTTCTTTTTCTTTTCATTTTTTTCTTTCCACTTTATTTTCTCTCTTCAATTTCTCTTTTTTTTCCTTTTCAGTTTTTTTTTTCCTTTCTCATTTCTTTTTTTTTCTTTTTCTATTTTCGTTTTGTCCTTCTTTTTTCTATTTTAGTTTTTTTCTTTTATCTTTTATTTTTATACTTCTATTTCTCTTTCTTTTTTTTTCTTTTTCACTTCTCTTTTTTTGTTTTTTTTCTTTTTATATTTTTCTTTTTTTTTCTTCTATGTCTAACTTTTATTTTGAAAAGACAAATATGTATATCACATACACATATTCAAAAAACATACAAAATACATAGCCATACAAATCTGAATATGCATTTCACTACAAAACATACATATGTATTTATGAAATATATATCATATTCATATTAAACAGTAACAAATATAACTATACTATATATCTTCATATTTATTTGCGAAATACAAAGATGACTGATATAAAATAAGAATATACATATGGATTAGGTATGCATTATGTAAATACATGCTGAGCTATATGTATTTTATACAATGTTGAATTGTCTTTGAACTGTACATACTATGTCATTTTAGAGGGTAACATCTGTACTTATTTAAGTTTTTTTACTGTTCAAGATATGTATTATGTATTTTTTTTTATTACCTATATGTGTATGTATATAATTGTCATCTTTTTTATAGGAATTTTGTGTCCTATATGTTTACGTATACATGAGTCAAATATGTACTTCTGTAAATACATATGTAGATATATATGTATGTTTTTTTACCGTAAATACATATGCATATCTGTATGTCTATTTATTTTATATATTTATTGAATATGTATATATGATATAGATATTTATCTTTTAAAAATAAAAGATAGAGATAGAAGAGTAAAAAAAAGAAAAATAAAAAAATATAAAAAAAACAAAAATTAAAATTAAAAAAAAAGAAGTAAAAAAGGAAAAAAAGAAGAAGAAAGAGAAAAAAAAAAAAAAAAAAAAAGAAAAAAAAAGCAAGAGAAGTAGAAGACAGAAAATAAAGTAGAAATACAAAAATGAAAAAAGAAAAGAAATTAAAATAAAAAAAGATAAAAAAAATGAAAAAACTAACAAGAAAAAATAGTTAGAGATATAAAAGAATGATATTTTGAAATTTTGAAGATCGTAGAAATAATAATCTTCATATTTGAGTTTGATTTAGAAAAGGAATCTACTAATTTAAATAAGAGTAATTTATAGGAATTTAATTAGATGAGATAAATATTCCATATTTAAATCAACTAATTTGAGTAAAATAAGGACAGTAAATCTTGTTGTATATATATATTTGTATAGCAACAATTTACTTAAATACAAAATACAATTTGCTATTTTTCGTAATTATGAAACTGTTGTTATAAAAGTTACAATTAAGGTTCTATAGTTGCTATTTCTGAAAATTTTCCTCTAATCTAATTGGGCTTTTGATCCACTTGCACCTGTCCTAATCTAAATGTTGGGCCTTAGCCCGTAACATGCCCTAAACTATATTTTCAGGCCCGTTGGCCCAAAATCTGTTCCACCTATTTTAAATTTACAACTTTGGCTTCGAGGCCCAGATGACTGAATAATGAAATGAAGAAATAAATAAATAAATAAATAATTAAAGACAACAATGAAAGGAATAAATAAATAAATAAACAAACAAATAAATAAATAAATAAATAAAATGAGACATTCAAGTCTTTTAGCCGCCTTAAAGATGGACTTTAACTCATTCTTTTTCTTTCGACTCCTTGCATTTATGCGCTATGTAGTTGATTTCGGACTTATTCTGAATCTTGACTCGAGAAGATGGGCTTCATTGGCCATGCAGAAAATGCAAGGCAAAATTGAGTCCAGTTGGACTCCAAGGCAAGTTCATGCAAAGAGAAAGTATAACAGAATTTATACTCAGTTCAAATTGTCGGCTTAACATGAGAGAGGACTTATGATACTGTAAAGGATATACAAGCAACGAATACAGGAAGAAATATACTTCACGAACTGGGGAAAGCATATGACCACAAAAATTCAAGTTCGTAGAGAAGACAAGCTGGATTCAAAGAAAAGCTTCATAATTCCGAGCGAGTGCAGTCAAACAATTACATTTAACACTACGAAAATCTTTCGCCAAGTGAGGTCATTGAGTGGATGCCTTAAATATTTAACAAGGGAGAGGGAAAGTTGACAAAAGATCAAAGAAAAAATAAATCATAAGTTAATAGAATCCTATTTTCTAAGAGTTATTATTCATATCTAATTTTAAACCACGATACAGTAAACTAAAAGAAAGAAAGGTGATTGATTGTACATCTTAAGCAAATGTTAATCAACCGTAAACAAATAAGGCAAACAAATAAGAGGGATTGGGAACATACGTCCTTAGTATTCATTTGGGGCTACGAAAAACAATCACATCAAAGCAAACATCACATAATTTTAAC
>NC_061112.1:114955845-115007029 GCF_002878395.1 Capsicum annuum | reverse complement strand
TAGGTGCTCAGTTCCAGGTTCGACAGTGATTCTTTGGGCACGCTGTTCTACATTCTCTATTGTGGTGAGTCCTCATGTTCCGAGGACGTGATGTCTGATGTTGGTTTCACGGAATTATTTACATTTGATAACTGAGTATGAGTCAGTTGGGGCATGTCTCAATGGCTCGCTGGTTTTATTGATTTTCTTAGAGGCTTGTCAGACTAGTATAGATGTTGGGAGTTCATTAATAAGTCGTATTTTGTTATCTTTCTAAAATTTTTTAATTCTTGGATGATGATTACTTTGTTGATATTTGAAGGTTGTTTATGGAAACCCCGTTGATTTGTGTTGAACTGAATGAAAATGGCTCAAAGGGTTAGCTTGGGGCTACTCATAGCCTCAAGCACCGTGTGATGCTTCGGAACCTGTTTTTCGAGGCGTTACAAATACAGATCCTGCATAAAGCGAAATGACTCACGTGGTTATCTGTTTCCTATCCACAATTTATGAGAATTTTATTCAAGCTATGTGAGTCATCTATTATAGCATGCATATTTTCTATTAAAAACTTGTGATGTTGATTAGTTATTTGCATACACCCCCATATGCTCAGTACATTCCCAAAGTATTGATCCACATATACGTCTGTGTGCTACATTGTCTCATAATGTAGGTTCAGGTGCTCAGTCCCATCCCCGCCAGTGATTTTCGAGCACTTTTATCTACATCTCAGCAGTAGTGAGTCCTCATGGTTCGAGGACCTTTCTTCAGGCATTTCAGTATTTTTCTGTATATGCTATATTGCTTTCAGTTCAGTTCGAGTCAATTGGGGATCTGTCCTAATGGCTCTCTTGTTCTTGAGTATTAGAGGCTTTGTTAGACTAGTTGTTAGATTGTTAGTATATTGAGATTTCCAGTATTATGGTTGTTCGGATAAAGTATTTGCACCGAATTTCTTATGATTTCATATAACAATGCTCGTGATTTGTCTATTTCATCTCTAAGTAAGTTATTATGCGAAGTAGCAGGCTCAACGGGTTAGCTTGGGGAAATTTGTAGCCTTAAGCACCGTGTGACACTTCGGGACCCATTTTCGGGGCATTACATCATTAAACCTATCCTACCTGGACGCCAAGATTTAGGAAGAAGCAAACTGCAACAAGGATGCTCTTTCCTTTCTTTCATGCCTTGGAACAATCAATCATCTAAAAATCAAGCAATTATAAGAGTAATAAGTAATTACTCTTCAATAATATCTTAGGGATTCAAACCCACTAATTTTACCCTTCATTCAAGGTCTATATCATCCCCTAAATTCAATTAATCATTAATTAGATCTTTCAAGCTTAACCCATCTCCATTGATGGAGTTTTTATACTAAAGGTCTATATCATCCCCTAAATTCAATTAATCATTAATTAGCTCTTTCAAGCTTAACCCATCTCCATTGATGGAGTTTTTGTACCAAAGGTCTCATCTTTACGGAATTCAAGGTTTCTAACCATCAAAATTCATAATTTAGTTTAGGAAATTCATGTTAGGAATATTTAATTTATAGTTTAGAATAAGCTCTAGGTCATATTAAAAACACTCATGAGTATTCTACAAAAGAATTTCATCATTAAAGGTCTTTCTAAGGATTCTAAGCTATTTAAGGATTAAAAGATGAAGAAAATAATGGAAAAACTTACCTCCACGAAGGAATTTCACCTTAAACTTTGGAAAATCACCTCTCTAGGGTTTGGGAATGAAATTTGGGATTTTCAGACCTAAAATACAGCTGAAGCTGATTTAAGTACAACCAGAATTTTCGCTAAAGTGAATTCCCATTTCAACTCAGATAGTGCTCAGTAAAACAGTCATGACTTTTTACTCCAAATTCGTATTGAGGAACGGTTTGTTCCGTTAGAAAGAGGACTCATAGATCTTTGATTTTATAGGTAATGAGACCCCTAAATCCTTATATTATATAAGATATAATCATTTGAAGTTGGCCCTAATAAAAACCCATATCGAAAAGAAAGTTTTATACTTAACTTTGTTTTACGGATATTGTACAACCTTAATTCATACCCAAAGAGATTTAAAAACTAAAGTATTTATATTATCACTCACTAATAATTAAAATTCATCAAGCTTGAATCTATCTAGACACATCCAAAGGCTAAAATCTTCACAGAAAAATTCGAGGTGTCAAAATAAATAAAATATTGGCTATTTTGGACCCAATTAATATTAATTTCATAACTAAATAATTAAATACAACACAAACAAATATATATGTAATTTTCTTATTTAACAATAAACACACGTGCATCACACGTATCCTAAATTAGTAATTACTAATGCTCGTAAAATAGAATAGTATCAATTTTTTTTATCGCACAATGTAAATCGTATGTAAATTGATTACGAAAATCTAAAATTATTGATTAATATTATAAAATTATCCCTTCTTTGCGGGTATAAATAAATCTTTATTTTCTATTTCATCCACAATCATTTTATAGTGTATTCTAGTAAGTGAATTAGCATTAAGTGTATTATTACATCCAAATTAGCTCAGTTAAGGAAAAAAATCATGGCTGCTTATATGATGGAATTGTATGTCGATATTATGGCCAAATATTTTCAACTAATTGTTGCTTTCCTTTATCATTTTGCATAGATTCATTGCAAAGATGTTTATACTCCGGAAATACAATGAAATGGTAAGACCATAGATGAATCAATATGACTTTTTTCTGTAATCATTTGATATTCTTACTGGTAAAGTTTTTGAAATATAATCTGGAGGTTATGGGTTGGGTTTGTGTTCATGCTATTCTAGGTGGCCGAATTTATTTATTAATCAAATAAATTAAATAACATTTACTTCGCATTTCCTCTATAACAATCTATAAGACAACTTTAAGCAATAAAATCGTGTATGAGAACTATTAAATAGACCGTAACAACTCATAGTTTTGCTAATGTTCCAAAACCTTCTCTGTAATAATTACTAATGCCCATAAAATAAATATTGCTAAAAATTTTACATTTATTGCATTTGTGTGAATTGAGTGAAATATGATTACAGTAATCTAAAGCAATTAATTAATTTCACAAAATTGTTCCCCCTCTGTGGGTATAAATACATCTCTATTTTCTATTTCATCCACAATAATTTTATAGTGAATTCTAGCAAGTGAACCACTAGTACTAAGTGTATTTTATGTCAAAGTTAGGTCAGTTAAGAAAAAACACAATCATGATTGCTTATGCTAATGGAATTTCATGTCGATATTATGGCCGAATATTTTCTAATGTTGTTTCTTTACTTTATCATTTTGAATAGATTCATTGTGAGACATTTGTACTCCGGTAATACAATATAAAGATAAGACGATATATGAATCTATTGGTGTGACCTTTTTATGTTATCATTTGGTATTCTTGCTGGTAAAGTTGTTGACATGTGATCAAGAGGTCACATGTTGGGTTTGTGTTCATGTGACTCCACCTACAGTTATTAAATAATTTTATTATTTGTTGAATTCTACATTTTCTATATAAAACTATATTAATAGTTGAATTGTATTATTCTCTACTAATGTCGTATAATTTTGTAACTAAAAATTAAACATTGTACAAACAAATATATAAGTAATTTTCTTCTTTAACATTAAACACACGTGCATCGCACGTATTCTAAACTTGTAATTACTAATGCTCGTAAAATGGAATAGTACCAAATTTATTTTTATTGCACAATGTAAATTGTATGTAAGTAGATTACGATAATAAAAAAATATTAATTAATATTACAAAATTATCCCCCCTTTGTGGGAGTAAATATATCTTTATTTTCTATTTCATCCACAATCATTTTATAATGAGTTCTAGTAAGTGAATTTGTATTATTATGTCAAAATTAGCTCAATTTAGGAATATAATCATGGTTACTTATGCAAATAGAATTGCATGTCAATGTTGTGGCCGAATATTTCCTAACATTGTTGCTTTACTTTTTTATTTAGAAAAGTTTCATTGTAGAGAAGTTTATACTCCGACAAAACAACGAAATGTTAATACCATATATGAATCTATTGGAGTAACTTTTTTGGGTAATCATTTGGTATTCTTGATGATAAAATTATTGTCATGTGATCAGGAGGTCACAAGTTGGACTTGTATTCATGCGACTCCAACTACGATTACTAATTAATAATTTTTATTATTTATTGAATTCTGCATTTCTATATAAAACTGTATTAAAAGTTGAGTTGTATTATTCTATACTAATTTCACATAACTTTATATCTAAATAATTAAACACTACACAAATAAATACATATGTAATTTTCTTATTTAACAATAAACACAAGTGCATCACACGTATCCTAAATTAGTAATTACTAATGCTCGTAAAATAGAATAGTATCAAATTTATTTTATTGTACAATGTAAATCGTATGTAAATTAATTACGGAAATAAAAAATTATTAATTAATATTATAAAACTAGTAAGTGAATTGGCATTAAGTATGTTATTACATCCAAATTAGCTCAGTTAAGAAAAAAATCATGGTTGCTTATGTGATGGAATTGCATGTCAATATTGTGGCCGAATATTTTCAACTGTTGTTGCTTTACTTTTTCATTTGAACAGATTCATTGCAGAGACGTTTATACTTCGGCAATACAATAAAACGTTAAGACCATATATGAATCTATTGGTGAGACTTTTTTGTGTAATCATTTGGTTTTCTTGTTGGTAAAATTTTTGCTAGGTGATCAGGAGGTTATGAGTTGGGTGTGATCAGGAGGTTATGAGTTGGGTTTGTGTTTATGCGACTCCATGAGGCCAAATTTATTTATTAATCAATTAAATTAAACGACATTTAATTCTTTTTTCCTCTATAACAATATATAAGACCACTTTATGCAATAAAAACGTGTATGGCAACTATTAAATAGACCGTAACCACTCATAGTTTTGCCAATGTTCCAAAACCTTCATTGTAATAATTAATAATGCCCATAAAATAAATATTACAAAATTTTACATTTATTGCATTTGTGTGGATTGAGTGAAACATAATTACAGTAATCTAAAGCTATTAATAAATTTCACAAAATTGTCCTTCCTCTGTGGATATAAATACATCTTTATTTTCTATTTCATCCACAATAATTTTATGGTGAATTTTAGCTAGCGAATCACTAGTACTAAGTGTATTTTATGTCAAAGTTAGCTCAGTTAAGAAAAATCACTATCATGGCTGCTTATGCTAATGGAATTTCTTCTCGATGTTGTGGCCAAATATTTCCTAATGTTATTACTTTACATTATCATTTTTAATAGATTCATTGTGATACGTTTGTACTCCGACAATATAATAAAAAGATAAGATGATATATGAATCTATTGGTATGATTTTTTTGTGTAACCATTTGGTATTCTTGCTGATAAAGTTGTTTCCATGTGATCAAGAGGTCACAAATTGGGTTTGTGTTCATACGACTCCAGCTACAGTTATTAAATAATTTTTATTATTTATTGAATTTTGCATTTTCTATCCGCATTTTCTATATAAAACTATATTAAAAGTCTAATTGTATTATTCATTACTAATGTCACATAATTTTGTAACTAAAAATTTAAACATTGTATAAACAAATATATGTGTAATTTTCTTCTATAACATTAAACACACGTGCATCACACATATTCTAAACTAGTAATTACTAATGCTTGTAACATGGAATAGTACAAAATTTATTTTTTACTGCACAATGTAAATTGTATGTACATAGATTACGATAATCTAAAATTATTAATTAATATTACAAAATTACCCCCCCTCCCCTCTGCATGGCATAAATATATCTATATTCTATTTCATCCACAATTATTTTATAATGAGTTCTAGTAAGTGAATTTGTATTATTACATCAAAATTAGCTCAGTTTAGAAATATAATCAAAGTTTCTTATGCTAATAGAATTGCATGTCAATGTTGTGGCAGGATATTTTCTAATATTGTTGCTTTACTTTATTATTTTAAAAAGTTTTATTGCAGAGATATTTATACTCTGGCAATACAACGAAATGGTAAGACCATAAATGAATCTATTGGTGTAACTTTTTTGTATAATCATTTGGTATTCTTAATGGTAAAGTTATTGATATGTGATCAGGAGGTCACAAGTTGGATTTGTATTCATGCGACTCCAACTATGGTTACTAATTAATTATTTTATTATTTATTTAATTCTGTATTTTTATATAAAACTATATTAAAAGTTGAATTTTATTATTCTCTACTAATTTCACATAATTTTATAACTACATAATTAAACACTACACAAACAATATATATGCAATTTTCTTATTTAACAATAAACACATGTGCATAGCACGTATCCTAAATTAGTAATTACTAATGCTCATAAAATAGAATAGTATCAAATTTATTTTTATTGCACAATGTAAACCGTATGTAAATTGATTATGAAAATCTTAAATTATTAATTAATATTATAAAATCATCCCTCCTTTAAGGGTATAAATACATTTTTATTTTCTATTTCATCCACAATCATTTTATAGTGTATTCTAGTAAGTGAATTAGCATTAAGTGTATTATTACATCCAAATTAGCTTAGTTAAGCAAAAAAGTCATAGTTGCGTATGTGATAGAATTGTATGTCGGTATTATGGCTGAACATTTCCTACTGTTGTTGCTTTACTTTATCATTTGAACAGATTCATTGTAGAGTCGTCTATACTACGACAATACAATGAAATGGTAAGACCATATATGAATCTATTAGTGTGACTTTTTGTGTAATCATTTGGTATCTTGCTAGCTAAGTTTTCGCCATGTGATCAGGAGGTTATGGGTTTGATTTGTGTTCATGCGACTCCAGGAGGCCAAATTTATTTATTAATCAAATAAATCAAACCACGGTTAATTCTCTTTTCCTCTATAACAATATATAAGACAACTTTAAACAATTAAAATGTGTATGACAACTATTAAATAGACTGTAACCACTCATAGTTTTGCCAATGTTTCAAAACCTTCACTGTAATAATTACTAATGCCTATAAAATAAATATTGCTAAATTTTACATTTATTGCATTTGTGTGAATTGAGTGAAACATGATCACAGTAATCTAAATGTCACGGTCCAAAAACAAGGGTCATGATGGCACGTATCGCGGTATACCTTGACAAGTAAGTCTATCACCTAAACTGATACAAAAAGAAAAAAAAGATAGAAATACCCAAGGTAAGACTTCTAGAATGAAGTTGAACCATACAAGTAATCATAAAAAAGCAGAAAGAATCTATCCAAAATACCAATCATGCCCAAAACTAGGTGTCAATAGTGTAAGAACTGCTAATACAATCCAAAAGTCAAATACATCAGAAAAATAGCCACAAAGGAATAATATCTGTCTTTGAATACTAACAAAGACATAACTGCTATAAAAAGATAGAGGTGAACTTCGGATGCATGAATGTCCAAGAGCTACATTGGAAGCTTCAACAATCAATCGATTCAAACTAGTTGAAGTGAACTCGAGCTAGGACCTGGATCGAAAGGGAGTAATAGGCATAAGTATGGTCCACTTATACTCAGTAGGTATCATAGGCCGACTAAGCAAAGTAGTAAATAAAGCATACAAAATATACACTGAGAGTAAGTCACTTGCAATCAAAAAATGTCCCATAACGGTAGCCCATACAACTTGCACTAACAGTTCTAATATATATCACTTATATTGCAACATCCCACCAAGATAGAACACAAGTACATATTATATCACATATAAGAAGTTTACGGAAGAACATGTATATACAATATCATCATATACAAGTAAAATAAGATATGACAAATACATAGATGAAAAGTCAATATGTCAATGCATGTAATACCTTGTATTTCTCTTACATAATTTAAGTCCCAATACATGAGTACTTATATATAAAATTTTTCAAATACCTATTATTGTTCAGTTTAGAGCTGGCCATTGCATAGGTAATTGATCTAGCTTTCCAACAATATAAAATTCACCTAAATCCGATAACCGAGTAAGAAGTTATGGCAATTTTAAGTTTCATTCGTAAAACACCGTGATTTGGGTCCGTAGAGCATCACAGAGAAGTGTAAAATCCAAATTGTAAAATTTTTAGTAAGACTCCATGATTCCACCGCATCGCAGTGATGTCCCATCTCACAATTGTCCCTTTCCAGTAAAGCTCCGCGATCATGGCATGTCGTGGAGGATTCCCATTTCACATTTGCCAATTTTCAGTGAGCCTCCAAGATAATGGCACATCGCGGACATGGAAAAAATGGCATTCCAAAGGCTTACTGCGATAGCTCCAAATCGCGCCAAGCTTCCAGGTCCCAGTTGTCAATTTCTAGTGGCCCGACGCGATAGCACCGCATCGCGCCGGTGCCAAAATTCGAGATTTCTAGCTTTCAGTTTAGAGTTTTTAAATTCGTTTAGGGGTATTTTGGTCTTTTTTCACAACCCTAATCAACCTAAAATACAAGATGTAATCCCTAAGTGACCCAAATAATTATCATTTATTCAATTTCTCTCAAAATTGAAGATCCCCTTCTCAAGAACAAGAAATCCTAGCTCTCAAATTCAAGGCCAAATCTCAAGAACTCACCATCAATCCTCCCAAATTCATTAACCCAGGTATGTTAAATGTTCATCCATGATTTCCTTTTACTCATGGAGTCTAAGTATCCATTTTAAATTTCAAAATTATGATCTTTTCAAGTTACCTTGATTTTAAATTATGATTAAACCTTGAATTTCCATGAATCTAATTTTTAGGATAGAAGTTATGTATATGGAGATTTAAAGAGAGAATGTAATTAAGGAATATTTATAATTTTTATTACGTGAAAGAATTTTTAGTAATTTAGATATCTTAAGTTATGATTTTGCGAAATTTTGCCTTAAATCATTTCATTCCTATTGGTTTATTTGTGATGATATGAGATATTCTTAATACTGAATTGCAGGAACTTTAATTCACCCAAATCTGATAACCGAGTAGGAAGTTATGGTGATTTTAAGTTTCAGCCATAAAACACTGTGATTTGGGCCCGTAGCTCATCGCGGAGAAGTGTAAAATCAAAATTGTACAAATTCCAGTGAGACTCCATGATTCCACCGCGTCGCGGTGATGTCCCATCTCACAATATTCCCTTTCCAGTGAAGCTTCACGATCATGGCGCGTCGCAGAGGAGTTCCATTTCACATTTGGCAATTTCCAGTAAGCCTCTGCGATAATGGCGCATCACGGAGGTGGTCAAAATGACATTTCAAAGGCTTAATATGATAGCTCCACATCGCTCCAAGCTTCCAGATCCCATTTGTCAATTTCTAGTGGCCCGACGCGATAGCACCGCATCGCGTCGGTGCCAGAAATCAGAATTTTCAGCTTTCAATTCCTAGTTTTTAAATTCGTTTAGGGGTATTTGAGTCTTTTTTCACAGCCCTAATTAGCCTAAAACACGAGATTTAATCCGTAAGTGACCCAAATAATCATCATTTATTTAATTTCTCTCAAAATTAAAGATCCCCTTCTCAAGAAGAAGAAACCCTAGCTCTCAAATTCAAGGCCAAATCTCAAGAACTTACCATTAATCCTCCCAAATTCATTAACCCAGGTATGTTAGATGTTCATCCATGGTTTCCTTTCTCCCATGAAGTCTAAGTATACATTTTAAATTTCAAAATTATGATCTTTTCAAGTTACCTTGATTTTAAATTATGATTAAACCATGAATTTCCATGAATCTAATTTTTAGGATAGAAGTTATGTATATGGAGATTTAAAGAGAGAGAATGTAATTAAGGAATATTTATAATTTTTATTAAGTCAAAGAAATTTTAGTAATTTAGATATCTTAAGTTATGATTTTGCGAAATTTTTCCTTAAATCATTTCATTCCTATTGGTTTATTTGTGATGATATGAGATATTCTTGATACTGAATTGCAGGAACTTTTCTGCTCGTAAGGTTATTATTAGTATATTAAATACTCTATATTGTTCAAGTACAATATAACTTGCAATAAATTTAACAACGCACTCTATTATTGAAATAACATGATGAGGAATTATATCAATTTAATAACACATTAATTTATCTGTTAAACTCTATAAAACTCCAGATCTATTTAATACTTCATCCTTCCTTTACTTAAATAAAAGTATTAAACTAAATTATTCAATTACTTATTAGAATATTTTTTAAGTATATATTATAACTAACTAGCCTTGATTGAGCTTTAAAGGTTTATACAATTGATAAGTTGCTTTATCTTAGGAAAAGGGCCAAATATGCTATTTAATCTTTGTAAAAATATCCATATACACCCTCCGTTACAAGTTTTACTTACCAATGCCCTTATTGTTCAAGTTTTGATCTATATATACCTCTATTGTCAAGTTTTGACCCATATATACCCTTGTTGCCGTTAATTGCTTTGCTAAAATTTTTCAATTCCCTTTTCCTTTTCTTTTTTTAAAGAAATTATATTTGACACATCACTTTTTAATTGCCACATCACATATAATTAAACCCCCCTTCTTCTACACATTAAACATCTAACAAATGCTTTCATCTACCTCACAATCTCTTTGAATTTTCTTTAAATTGCCGAAACACCTTTACTGCAGTTTTAGATTCTTGTGTAACCCCAAGAATCATCAAGTAAAAAAATAAAAAAGTCAAGAACACCCCATAAAAACTCGATGCACAATCACGATAAAAAGCAAGAATTAAAGTATTTACCAACTGCAATGTAACACCCTGTTACCACTGTTAGTTGCATGAATAGAGGACTTACAAGCTGAAATTTTTCTAAGTGTTAAAAGACTTAGTCATATTTTTAAGCCCTTAACTTCAATGATTTTTAAATTAATCTTCGCGACCCCGAGAAGTAGATTTTTGAGTTTTTTTTATGTTCAGAGGTGTAAAGGGCATGTTTTGGGAAAGTTTTAGATTTTTTGGACGAGGATTGGGGCACGTTTAGATTTCAGTTTTAGAACCTCACTGTAATTCCACCGCATCACAGTGGGTATAGCGATGTAAGTGTCATGACATCGCGGTAGGGGCCAAATCGGTGTTCCAGTTATGAACTTAAATTACAGAAGGGCAGTCCTATCTTTTCCTACGGCCCAAGTCGTATTAACACAAGATTAAGTCATCATTAGGGCATTTTATGTCAAATATCGCTCAAATTCTCTCCCAAAACAAACCCTAACTCCTCCCCAAAGGTCAAGAATCCAACCCCTGAGTTCAAGATTTTCAAGAAAGGAGTCAAGACTAGGGTTCCAATCTTCAAACTAACATAAGGTACGTGAGACTATCCTAAACCTCATGGGCATGAATTTACTATTTTTAAACTTGATTTAAGGAGTATATATGTATACATATGAAATTGGTTTCAAGATCTTGTTGAACATGTATTGAAAAACCCTATGTTTTGATGAAGTATTGTAGAAATTGTAAAGTGGTGTTTAAAACTTAAATCATTTTCGTGTGATCATGTGATGTTAGAATTGTGAAGTTAAATAAGAGCATGGGATATGTAATTCCCTCTTTACTATGAAAATCCCTTGATTTTTACATGTTGTAAATTGATTATGCGAATTGCTATAGGATTGGGTCTGTTGATGAATTGAAATGTACAAATGTACTATTTTACGGGAAAATGAGAGAGTGTTTTACTTGTTTTGTAAATGGTCATGTTTTCCATTGAGAATGACTTCAAACTTGATAAGAAAGGTGACCACCATAGATAAAGTATTACGAAGAAAATTGTTTGGTTTTCAACTATTTTGAAATATGAAACCTTGTTAACTAGTAGATCTTTTGGGTGGTCAATATTACCTTTGAAATGATAAGAGGGCAGTAGAATTGTGATATGGCTTGTAAGTCAGGGTATGAAGATACCCTAGTGTGATGTGCCCGAAAATAGAATAAGAGATAAATAATTATAAGATGAAGGTATGTTTTAAAGAGTCTAACACTGGGGTTTAAAGATTTAGATGGTTATCCGAAGAAGACATGAGTTAGATGGATCATTGCCCAAAACCATGATTTGTCGACATGATTTCATGTTTTCCCAAAAGGGAATTGTACGCTGGCGATGGCCCTGCGGCGTAGTAGAGATGCAGAGACTCCAATCTTTGCGGAAAACTTGGGTTGGGGGCTTGGCTGCCGATTCAAGGACAAATTATATCTAGCCCGTGGAATTTCAGATTGTAGGGTGTACTATCTAGCTCAAAAGAGAAGAAAGAGTAGAGTTGGGATTTTGATGAATGTGTTTTGAAAGATGTCAGATTATGCCCATGTGTTTCAAATGTTTTATGATGATACGTTTTATGAAATGCTCTTACCTATATTGTGTAAACATGTATTTTATTTTTGGATTGTTCTACGTACCAAAACATTTGTATTGACCTCCTATATTTTAGGATTTGAGGCTTAGTCCCGAGGTCCCGCTAAGCAGTAGATTGGTTTGTTAGAAGTTTGAAGTTGGTGAGCCTCCCTTATTTTGGAAGGCCTTGTGTTACGAAACATTGTTAATTGGTTTTAGTTCATGGTTTGACTGGGGGTCTTGTCCCAGCTTTCAGAAAGATGTTGTTTTCGTATTATTAGAGATTTTGCAGACTGGTGTTAGATATTTTTGAATGTTTATGGATTTATATTTGTATTGTTGGTTGAAATAATAGAGTGACCATGTTTCCGTTTTGTGTTTTTCCCGCACTTTTTTATAATGTAAGAATTGAGCATATGATTACCAGTTAGTAGGGCTCTCCGATCTTCATGTTTTGGGATATCCGTTGTGACCAGAACCTCAGTTTGGTTTGTGATATGCAAATTATTCTGAGTATTATAAATTGACTCCATCTTTGGCACCACGGTCAATTCCAACAACAAGAATAAGACGAATAAGGAAAACTCAAGTGATAAATTGGGATGTAGAAGTGTAGAAGTGGCAGTCCATATAGAGACACCAAAAGCAGGCTGTCAATTAAGAGAATATATTTTATATGTATGTATCTATGTATGAGAGGAACATTTATGCAAGAATTTGGAAATGCAGCAAAGGGATTTCAGCAAATTAGAGAAAATCCAAAAAGATTGTGAGGCAGATGAGAGCATTTGACGGATATTTAATGTGTAGAAGAAGAGGTGGATTTAATTATATGTGATGTGGCAATTAAAAAATGGTGTGACAGATATAATTTTTTAAAAAATAAAAGAAAAGGAGTGTTGAAAAATTTAAACAAAGCAATTAATGGCAACAGGGGTATATATTGACCAAAACGTGACAACAGAGATATATATGGACCAAAACATGAACGAAAAGGACACTAATGAGCTAAACTTGTAACAGAAGGTATATCTGGACAATTTTGCAAAGTTTAGGGGTGTATTTGGAAAATTTAATTTGATACATAATTCTGTATATATTTTAATTTATTAATTAATCAAGTAGATTAGTCCGCATTTCATTCAGTTTTCCTATTTAACAATAGATAAGACCACTTTAAGCAATAAAAACGTGTAAGACAACTAACAAGTATTCCCTCCGTTCTAAAATAATTGAATTGTTGGATTATTTTTTAGTATAAAAAATAATTGAATTGTTCATTATTCAAGATAGACATTGAAATTTTTTTCAATTTTACTCTTCATTAATTAAATTTCCATAGATGAGTTCCAATTACCATTACTAATGTTTTGGAG
The DNA here is from genome assembly GCF_002878395.1 of Capsicum annuum. Taxonomy (NCBI): domain Eukaryota; kingdom Viridiplantae; phylum Streptophyta; class Magnoliopsida; order Solanales; family Solanaceae; genus Capsicum; species Capsicum annuum. Next base: position 114,993,259 of record NC_061112.1, on the reverse strand, counting down.
TTTGAAAAAAAGAAAAATGAAAAAAAAAAGAACATGACTAATTTATGTCTTTATCTTTTTTTTTTTTTAAGACGTGTGTCATATTCCAACAATTTAATTATTTTAAAATGAAGGGAGTAAACTGTAACTGCCTCATAGTTTTGCCAATTGTTAAAAAACCTTCACTGCAATAATTACTAATGCCCATAAAATAAATGATGTTAAAATTTTCATTTACTGTATCGTGTAAATTGAGTGAAAGAAGATTTACTGTAATTTAAATATATTAATTATTTTGACAAAGTTGTCACTCCTTTCTGGGTATAAATACATCTCCATTTTCTATTTCATCCACAATAATTGTATAGTGAGTTCTAGTATGTGAACCATTAGTATTAAGTGTACTTTATGTCAAAGTTAGCTCAGTTAAGAAAAAACACATTCATGACTGCTTATGCTAATGGAATTGCATGTCGATGTTGTGGCTGAATATTGCCTAATGTTGTGGTTTTGCTTCATCATTTTGAGCAAGTTCATTAAAGAAACGTTTATACTCCGGCAATACAACGTAATGGTAAGAACATATATGAATCAATTGTTGTGACTTTTTGTATAATTATTTGGCATTCGTTGCTAGTAAAGTTTCCCTAGTTCAAGTCATGGAAATAACCCCTTACAGAAATGTAAGGTGATGCTGCATAGAATAGACCCTTGTGATCTGATCCTTCATCGAATCTCGCACATAGGGGGACTTTAGTGCATCAAACTACATTTTAAATTTGTTATCTGTTGTTACTTTCTTGATATATGGAATTCTTTTTAATTTGGCATATGTTGTTACATGAAGACCGGAAACGATTCATTCTGTGGCAAATCATTGCTTATGTGAGGAACAAAAACTTTAAATTCTTAACTTATTTGCAAATTTTCTTGTAAGGGAAAGAGATCCCAATCAAAGGGATTTTCCATTCACTTTTAGGGTGGAGATTCAGCCTAGTTCAGTCGCAAATTACCTTTCTTGTAGGCCGAGAAAGAAATTTTGAATTCTAAAGCATTTTCGATTAGATGATGTTTCATCCTTAAGGTTCGAACACGAGATCTCTCATTTCGTATGGAGGGATATATATATATATATATATATATATATATATATTTGGTTTTATTAACCCCATTAATTTAAATATATGTGACATAAAATCCATTAAAAGAAAGAACGCTTTCCACCAAAGGGCTTTTTGCGTTCCCAGAATTCCAATACAAGACCTCAAGTTAAGGGTGGAGAGATCTCATTGATTCCACCATTTTCCAGTGTGGTATGTGATAGAAAATTCACATATATATAAAGTAAATGCATCTTACAAATTTACTTTTTACTTTAATATTATATTACTTAATTTGCAAGTCCCTCGATGTCAAGAATGACACATTTCACGTTGGATTCTACACAAGGTCAGCCTCAAATTCCTTTAAGAAGAAATGATCATGCTATTTTCCTTCCTATGTTTGAAGACACGAGGGGTTAACTGAACAATGATATGGAGAGGGACCTTGTTGATTTTACATTGCCTTTGATCAAGAAGCTAGACAAGCCCATCACCTTTGACAATTTTGAAGAAGTTGAAGATCAAAACGTGGACTTGAACTTGAAGCTTTAGAATATGGTCCTACAAGTTATGTTAGTCTTGTTCTTTTGTTTGTGTTTTAGATGTTTCTTATTTTAATATTCCTCCCCCCACCCTAGCCCCACCCTTCCCCACCACTATCATCTTTCTTCAACCCCCTCCCCCATCTTACCCCCACCCCTCGCTTTCTTTAATTTTCTTTTTAATATTAGAATCTCATATCTTAAATATTGGTTTTCATCAATTTAAAACTTTAAAAAATAAAATTGTTTTTTTACTCTTCTCCTTATCAATGATGTTGTTGATCGGAGGGTTTTGCCATTCTCAGTGCTCAAACAAGAGACCTTTAATTTAGGGTGAAAGAATTAAATCCATTCATTTTCTCCCAGATCTCATTTTGAAAATATCTGACATCTTTATTTGATTAATTTAAATTTGTATTGTCCTGCAGTGTTGTTGAAGAGGGGGAAGCTGTCATGATCAAAGAGTTTTTCTATTCTCAACGCTCAAATATGAAATCTCTAGTTAAGAATAAATGTAATGACACCGGAAATCATTTTATAAATTTATTTCATTTTAACCCTTGTAATTTTTAGATGTGTTTTATGACTTACGGGGATGGGTAGTACCAATCTTTGAGGTGTTCTAAAGTGATTTAACTCGTTGAGTTCTTGAGTTTAATAAAGTAAGCTCGATCATGGTCAACCTTCGATCAAGAAGACCTCAGATTAGTGTTTTAATGTTCCCAATAAGTTTGAAATATGTATATTGATGACGTAATGACTATGCAAATTATTTTATAAATTTAATTTATTTTAATCCTCCTCATAGTTTTTAGACATGATTTATGTAATACCCCACGAGCTCCTAGATAAGTTTTCAACTATCCATCATATGTTCAAAGGCCCCAAAGTGACTATGTTAAACCATAGATAAGTGTCATGACCTTCCACCTTGGGTGTAATGTATTTCAATGCAAATCATGGACATAAGATGCACTTAGATCAAAGTTGAGTTGAGAACATTTGTTATCGATAGAGTTTTAGTATTCAAGCCTACAAGGATCACCTTTAAATGAGTATAACTTCTAGAATACATATTTTTTTTGAATCTCATGACACACCAAATTAAAGATCTTTGAGTTTTATTTCCAACGCATTTAATTTCACCTTAATCTGATATTAGAGTATAAAGTTATGCTTATTTTACCTGGGAGTGTTTGTCTAAGAGAAGGTGACAACTTGAGTTGACGAGCTATCAACTAGGCGACGAGCTGTAAACTTAGTCTTCAACCTTAATCATTAAAAATCTTAAGTAACTTAGAAAAGGTGATGACTACGTTGACAAGCTGCCAATAAGTTGACAAGGTATCAACTAAGTCGTCAACCTTAATAAGAAAATATCCAAATCCAGCTAGAGGTTGATGACTAAGTTGACAAGACGTCAACAGGTTGACAAACTGTCAACTTAGTTGTAAACTGAGAAATTCCTGCAAAAATATGTAAGTTTTCTTTGAGGTAGTTTGGTCTTTTCTTCACATCAAACTCCCCCCCCTCCCCCATGGATTAAATAATTCTATAAATGACGTTTTAATGTCATTAATCAGTTTTTAATGCTTTTGAAGAGAAAAGAAATTAGAGTTTCTTCCCAAAGTTCAACTCCCAAGGCTCCAATTCAAGTTTTCTTCAAGAGATTTACTAAGTTCAGGTGTATGGGGTTTGAACAAGGATAACCTTTCATACTTGTGCCCAAAAGCTTTCATTTTACAATTGAATTTATGAGATTTCAATTAGGGTTCATACCCAGATTTCATGTTTTCAAATTATGACACTATCATGGGATTTAAAGTTCAGTTAGCATAAGAATTTACCTTTACTCTTGTTTTGACTTATACGATTGTTATTATGAGATGAATTTTTGTATTTTGACATGAATTTCCATGAGATGGTGAATATATATTATTTTCAGTCTAATTTAGTCAGTTTACAGATCAAAGCATATGAATTTATCATGATTTTCTCAGTTTACTAGAAGTTTAGATTTACTATTTCAGATTACCATAATATGATTTCGATTTCAGTTTTGATCTTATGATCTGAGTCATGATATGAAATTGAAACATCCTGGGTTTTGATCCTTAGAAAATTTCCTAGAAATCCATTCTCCAAACCCAATACGACACATGGGTACGAGCCTATGTTGGGGTATGAGTGGTATGGTCTTGTCGTATGCTGACCAGTGCTAGTTAGTGGGATAGATTTGGTCACTGGAATGAGTACGACTTGGAGGCGTGAGTCATAAGTTTTTGGTATGAGTCATAGCAGGGACTCGTATGGTGGGCAATGTTTGATTCTTCTAGTATTGTATTCTGCAAAGGCTACGGGTTATGGGTATGGATCGTATGCTATGGTTACGACTTGGTTGGATGAGTCATATACTAGACAGTGTTTGATCCAAGGATTGAGGCTTGGATATAAGTGGTGTATATCAATCGTATAGAAGGGTACGACTCATACGGGTTAGTCATATCACTGTGATGGGTTTATAAGGGATTTAAGTGGGGGTATTCTAGACATTTCTCTACTTACCATAACTAGGACCCACTACTTCTAATACACTTAGGAGGTTTTTTACCATATTATTCTATTCATTAACACGTAGAAACCATTCAAAAACACTCTTTTTTGTTTAATTTTGGTTTATTATTAATAAAATAGAAAAATTAAATCACAAATGGACCAACCTATTTAAATAAGACAACCTATTCCAAAACACTCCATAATTCTCTCAAGAGCTTTTGGTGCAAGAAGGCTAGGTTTTCATCTTTAGAATTGCTTTGGGGCTTGTCTTAGTGATTTCTTTCCATCAATTTTTTGATATAAGGCATGATTCACTTCCCTCATTGTAATTTCAACTAAAGGCATGGTTTATATGATTGATTTCATGATTTTATTATTCCATGATTATGTTTTTCAACTATTATTTATGGATTTTGATATTGAATGCTTGGTTATGGTTTTCTATGGTTTTAATTATGTTTTTAGATGCATTAATGGTGATTTTGGACAATTGCATTACATGGTAATGATTTAATGGTATTTGAAATTGGTTATGGTTATATTATGCCCCAAGGTGTTTGATAAAATGCTTATAAAGATATGTTCATTGCATTGATTTTGTTTAATGGAACTCTTGCATGTTTTAAACTGGACAAAAAATTTATACATAGTTTAAATGGTTTGAAAAGGCTAAAGGCTAAATGGAATTGCTTGTGAAGAACATGAAATTCTCCCAAGTAGATTTTATATGGTAATTGGAAGGGTACCTAAGATCCCCTTAACCTAAATTGTTTTGCTATGGATATTACTAGCATGTAAGGGGTGGTATGACGATACCACTAATATTTTCCTTATTTAATAAATGGTAAATGGATTGTTTGGATATGGTTTTAATTGGGAATTAATGATAAGGTGTGTAGCTAAGTCGTGGAAGGTGGAGGTCCCAAGGGGGACCAAAATTGAAAACTCATATCTGCCGATATGAGGGGTCTTAATGACCATGTACGTATGTCACATTTATATTGGGGGATGTACTAGTCATCCCATAGGATATTTCCTGGTTGTGCGGCTACACACACTAAGGCCTTTCAACAGGGGGAGCTAAACCCATATGACCCGTTGGTGGTTAGGGCAGTAAGGCTACAAAGCCCAGGTAAAGGTTTTAAATGCATTCTAAACCCGATCTCTTTTTCGGTACTTATATATATGTATGGTTGTATGCAATATTGATGGTTTTACTTGGTTTTATGACTGGCATTATTTTATCCTTATCCTAAGATTCATGCTACTGGTCACTTGCTAACCCCATCTTCTGGCGGTTGTATACCCACGCTATGCAGGAACCGACCATTCTACTCCTCCTGTTTAGCATGTGAATTTGGTATCAATGTTTGGATTGAAGTGGTGAGATTCCATCTTTTCGGAAGGCATCATTTTATGTTATGGATTTCTTTAGATACTTCTCTTTTATTTTTGGATATTGGTTTTGGCCATGGTTGGGCATGTCCCAACCAGATTTATTTATTATTTTGGATAGAGGCTTTTTGGTACTTCTGGGGGTTGATATGGGCAGGATCGATAGAGGTATTAGCCTTAGCATTGGTATTGATATTGATATTGAGTTTGGCATCATCTGACATGATTTCTCACTATTCCATCATACTAAGTTTTGGGATTGATTTTCATATTATGTTTTGGTATTCCTTTTGATTTATGGTAAATAGATTGGTTTGGTATGGTTGGGCGGTTGGTGCAGTACGATTAGACTCGATTGGGTCGGTCACGATTGTGACCCTATCCCAGAGTATTAATAAGAATAATAACACTATCTTGTTATATGTTTGAAATTCAACCCATCTAAGGCTGGATATAGGTGGTTAGGTTGGGTAACTGGGGAGAGGTCCTCGGTCCTGGTTAGACTTGGGATGCTCATTATGACAAGGCCCGGGGTCGGGTTTTGACAGAAATTCACATAGTTATTCATAAGTATGAGTTATTAATAGAAACATGACTAGTTTACAGATTTACAGACCCATTTGCTTATTTTAATGTGAATTTCATCAGTTTGAGCATATAGTATATATATTTTGAGAAGTAGTATTTAGCACCGAGAGGAAAATTTGGGTTCAATGCATCCTGTTTCTCAGAAACAACGTGACACCATAGGTTTGGGGGCCTCTCCAGAGAGCATCCTTTTACCTAATATGGGTTCAGTTTAGTGATCACTCTAGTTCAATTCAGGTTCTATTCCGATGGCAAGGGTAGAAGAACACTGCTCAAGGTAGGTCAGACATTGGACTCCGTTCTAGCTCACATGGTTTATGTCAGTTATGAGAATCTCCCACAGAAAAGACAATTTTCAGAAACTAAGTGTAGTAACTCACCTAGCTTATCAGATTATGTTTGTTATTCATGTTTTATGATATTTTAGCTTTTAGTTTTTTTTTTCAGTCTCTTTACACTTAGCGTACATGTTTTTAAGATTATGCACTGATTCAGTTTTACTTATTGAATTCACCCCCCACTTACTCAGAATATTCTGGAAGTACTGACCTCACATATACGTTTGTGTGGATACATTATTTCATACTGTAGGTACCAGTTATAGCCCACACATCATGATTAGATAGTTAGCAGCTTTCAATTAGCAGGTGATGAGTTCTCTTAATTCGAGGACTTGAGTCAACTATAGTTCCACTATTATATGCTTTATTTAGCTGTATTGATTAGGGATAGCTGGGGTTATGTCATGTCAGTATTAGTAGAGACCTCATAGATTGTCAGTCAGAGTTGATGTATTTAGTTTAAGCTTTTCTTTGTTTATCCAGTGATGTAAACATTCTTAAATAGTGTTGTATTGAAGAAGTTCAGCTAAAAACATCTCTTCCGCTTATTATTTTCAGTTTTATGTATTTTATTCAGCTGCTTATGAAATATTCCAATATCATGTATTAGCCTTGAATCACTTGTGGTTCTAAGCACCGTGTGACGTCTAAGGGATAGTCTCGGGGCATTACCATTTATGACTTAGAACACAGATATCACCTATCCTTGAGGTGTTCAAAAGTGATTTAAGTCGTTGAGTTCTTGAGTTTAATAAAGTAAGCCCGATCGTGGTCAGCCTTCGATGAAGATGACCTCAGATTAGTGTTTTAATATTCCCAATAGGTTTGAAATATACATTTTAGTCTATGTACATATTGGATTTATTTTTATGCGGTTATGCACAAATTTCAAGGATAAGTTGGGAACTTTAGATCATTAATTTAATTAGTAAATTAATGGGCCAAAACAATAGATTTAATTGCTTATGTGGTCAACATAAGAATGAATTTAAGTTAAAAGACTTTATTTTATTTATTAAAAATAGAATCAAATAGTCACAAGGAGAAGGAGAGGAGCACGGTGGTTAACACTAAAATTGATTTTCACGGCTGCTTTTAAAATAATTCTCACCAATTTTGTTCATGTTAGATACTTTATTTAAGTTATTCTTAATTCCTTTTTATTCTATATTGATACTGTGGGGGTAGTGGTGCACATGATGTTAGTGTGGTATAATAAAAAGGTATGATTAACGTGTCTGCTTTGCCTGTTATTTGTATACTTTGTTTTGGACGGTGTTTATGTAACTCTCTAAAAATGGATCCCGAGACATCACACGGTGCTGAAGATACGAGTAGCCTTAAGCTAACCCTGTCTGCCTTCTACTAAGTTTGAATCTCATAATAATGGAATATAAGCATAAAAATCACACTATATTCAGAAAATTATCTGAGTTAACTGAAAATATCTGAATATACTAATCTCAAAAGTCTGATAAAACAATACTGAAAATCTAAAGCAAACTAGTAGTCTGACAAGCCTCAACTACTAATAACTAAAGAGTCACTGGGACAAACCCCCAGCTGACTCAGACTGTCTGTAAATACTGAATTATCTAATTTGATAAGCTAAAAATAAATTGAATGACTAAGTCCCCAAACTATGAGGACTCACCAACTGTCGGAATGTAAATGGAGATGCTCAAAATCACTCTCGCTACGGAAACTGAGCACCTGAACCTACATTATGAGACAATGTAGCATATAGACGTAAATGTGGATTAGTACTTTGAGGATGTACTGAGTATATGAGGGTGAATGTATACGTAAAACATAATAACAATCATCATCATAGTTTTTAAAACAATGTTGCATGCTAGATGTAAATGACTCACATAAGTTGGAATATCTGAAAACTGAAATCTGTAATCATGAATAGCAAATCATACTTTGTAAATCTAGTGATTCATAACATTTAGTTATGAAAGTTGTACTAATGTTCTGTCTGCAAATCATACTGTCTAAGTGTAAAAAGGGCTCACTTCTATAACTAAAATCTAAAAGCTATAGTCTGTAGCTAATTTCTTTATAAAAAAACCATAATCTGAATAAAGTTGTGAGCCTTTACACTTAGTTTTCTTAAAAGTTTTTCTATTATTTTATTCTATTAAGTAAGTTACTCAAAAGCTATTTATTTACTTTTACTAGCAGGGAGGTTCTCTTAACCGACATAAATCATGTAAGCTAACATGGAGTCCAACGTCTTTTTCCCCTATGGGGAAAACCTTACGATGGGGAGAGGTTTCATACTCTTTCCAAGGAGTATAACCTAATCTAAGTGATCATATCTGTACCTTTCATCCATATTGAAATGGGAATAATCTGAATTTGTACCTACGTTGGCTATAGAGTTTTGTGGAAGTTAGGACACGCTAATCCCACACTTCCAACTCGGTGCTAAATACTACTCCCTTTAATCTGTATGCTCAATTTATTGGAAATCTCTTTTAAAACCAGCATAAGAGTTTATTATGAAACCAATTATGCATTTATCTGATTCAATCTGTAAGTAAAGCTTAATTTGATTTTTGTAATCTGTAATAAATATGTAAAGTGGGTTCCAAATCATATTCGAGGATGACAAGATCAAATCTTTACTAAAAATATGAAAATAAACTGATCACCTATTGCTTAAAGCATAATGTTTTCTTGAAATAATAATATTCAACCTAGGGATAATAACACATGCATCAATCTCATGTCAAAACATCATAATAATCATGCTTGGTGATGAAAACAATGATAACTCACTTTAAAATCTAAAATTTACTGCAATACACATGAAGATATGAGGATAAACATGCAATTCAACTTCTAAATCACTTTAAATCTCATAAACTTGCAAAAATTGTAACATTGGGTAAGAACCCTAATATAAATTCATGTATATTCATATAAAAACCATGTAAATTTATAGTTAAAAGCTAGTTTTGAGCACAAGGATGAAAGAGGATCCTTGTTCATAAACCCCACATACCTTGTTGATGAATTTGAATTTAGAAGTTTGATTCTTGACTCTCTAATGGTGTTCTTGAAGCTTCCTCTTGAAGTTCTTGAACCCGGAACTTTAGATTATAAGATTTCTTAGAGTAGGAGTTATGGAATTTGTTGGTGATTCTTAGAACTATAGGGTATTGTTATTAGAGATAAAAAAGATAAATGATAAGGTATCTTTCATATTTGGGGTTAACATTGTGTGTTTTAGGTGGAATAAGAGTGGGGAAATTGACTCAATTACCCCTTTGGATGTGGATTTTTAATTACTGAAAAACGTACCCAGCAACATGCAGACCGACGTGCCGTATCTATGGGGTCAACACGATGGCCGACGTGACGCATCAATATTGCTTCGGCTAATTGGAATTTGCACTGAATGTTGGAGAAAAATATCCATCGATGCAATAAGTGATGTGATGCATCGAGATCTCATCAACTCACTATTTTCAACATCCAAACGACCTTCTAACGAGGTCATAAAAATCCAAAAGTCGTTCGAGAACACCCATTGATCTCCCTGATCATGAATCAACTTAAAAATTGACCTTTTAAGGTTATAAGGGTCATAAATAAAATCATGAAAATACTGAGGTCCTAAAATGAGACTAAGTGTCATTACTTAGCTCAATTTTTACTAAGTCTGGGAGCTTTTTTCATGCTCTATAGGACTGATTTAAGCTATAATTTTGTGGGGTCTTATATTTTATCAATTTAATGGGGGAAAGGAGTCCACTTCCTTCTACAAATATTTAATCTATTTTCTATATTGTTCTAACTGTCATGAAAATTATAAGATCCCAAAAAGTTTTAATCAATTTATTTTGGACTCTGTCATATGTATAATGATATTTTTTATTTGAATTATGATAGGAAGTATTAAAGGAGTCCTTTCTGTAAGTTTTGGAATTTTTGAAAAGTGTTTGGGGTGCCAGTGAGGGTCCGCAATAGTGGCGTGCCACACTGTCTAGGCTCTACAATAGGAGCGTGGCATGCCAGCTAGTCACCATAATATTAGCGTGCCATGCTATTGGGAAATTTTTTCTTAACTTTATTTTTTTTCAATTGGGACAAGGGCTTTTTGGTTCTTTGCCCCATTAAACGACATAAAATGCCTTTTTACATTGCCCATCTCCTCTTAAAATTCCCCAATTCAAGAAACTCAAGGTTATTTGAAAAATTCACTACTTTGGGATCTAAACTTTGCTTTCTCTCCAGATATTTTTAATTTTTAGGCATGTTGTACACTTCCTATTTTAATTATGGTTATATTAAATCAAATTGCTTAATATTTATATATTCTTAAATGTTGATTCAAACTAGGGTTAAGGGTTTTTTGATTATTGAATACTTTCATTGTTTTTCCTTGTTTTAATGAATTATTCATTGTTTAAAGGGCGAATTGTGAACTGAACTTGGGTTTCGTAGTAATGGGGAAATTGAAAAATTGGTTTTCACGATGATTATGCAACTTGTATGATGTTAATGCTATGAACCTCAACCCACATTGTTAATTTAATTTCAAACAAGTATTTTTCATGAATTAACTTATCTTTTGGAACATGGAATGTTATAAATGATTGAAATCATGGTTTTCAGGTCCTTTGGAAAAGGCTTTGCATGAAGAGAATGAACAAAAATAATACCCCATCTCTTTTAAAATATTGAACGTGTTGAACTTTATGACTGCTTTGAGATTTTTTGCAATCTAATGATGATGATTAGTATAATTTTAAATGATGGGGTTAAGGAGTCGTTAATGCTTTATAATAATATTCTCTTGGTATGATATGAATGAATTGCAAGTCTTGGTATGACGATACCAATATGAATATGCCTAATGAACGACTTCATGATTAATAATTATGTGCAACTATTGTAATTGGGCTCTAAATAAAATTATATAGCTCATCATGAAGGCTTAAGTGTTCAAAGCTAGGTTTGCTGGCTTAGGGATGTCGTACCTTAATTGAACGACCAGATTGGGTCCTTAATATGAGGATAATATGTATGGTGACTTTAGTCTATTTGTGACTCTAGCCTAACTTTGATTCGTGTGGACAACACGCACTAGGGCCCCGCCGGTTGGGGATACCAAATCTATTTAGTCCATGGGTAACTAGATGACTCCTACTATCTATGGGTCATTCAATGGCAGTGAAAACTATATAGTTCAGGCTTAAATTTTAAATGCTCATATAACTTGTTCCTTACCCCTACCCTGGCATCATATTATATATGTATACATTTGATGTGCATGTGTTTTATAACTAATTTTGGTAAATTCATATATGTTTCATCCCTTTTCTTCGGTTGCATGCCAATACTTGCCATACTGACCGTTCTTGAATGCTAAATCATTTCAAGATGTAAGTTTCGAGGGCTTTTCTTGTGCCCCTGCGCAGAGTTAGGAGGTTTAATATCATAGTTAGTCAGTTGTGAGTGGTGAGCCCTCTATATTTTGGAAGTCTTGGTCTCTCTTGTAGTTCTTATTGTTATTTTGGTACTTTTGGATTTCTTTTATCATGGTCGGAGACATGTCCAGACTTAGTTGGTATACTTTTGTTTAAAGGCTTTTGTGGACAGTGTTGGATGTCATTGTGGATTTGGTTTTGACTCTCAACTCCCCTTGAGTTATGTATTCCCTTTTATTTATCTTGGTTGGTTTCCGTTGTTTATCATTATCGTTATCCTCTCAAGATAAGACTAGGGGTCATCTCAGGCCTTAGTTGTCTTGGACGGTCCATCACAGTCAGATCTAGATGCGCATCGTGACAAAAATTCTGCAGCATGCTGTTTTTTTTTTTTTTTTTCTTATCAATTTCTAGAATTGCAATTTCTAGAAAGATGGGCCACTAAGTAATCAGTTTTGTTCTTAGTGGTATTGAGGAAACGTGAAACACAGTAGCATGCATTAGCAAAACAGGGTGTTCTGTAGAATTAAGTAGCATGCATTGCCACTAAATTCAATTTCCAAGAAGTTCGTATATGGTCTTTTAACAAATATATTGTGAATTGTAAGTTAATATTATTTTTATTATTGTAAAACCATTATTGACAATAAAAATTGTTACATATTTATTTTACATGTTCTATTATAAATATTTGTATTATAATGCCAATTATATTATTTATAATTGATCTTTCTTTCTATTTTTTGTACAAAGTGAAAATTATTATAGCAATATGGGTATTATTAGATTTGTACTCTTATGGGGATTATGTATTTGAGCAGATTTTGATCATTTAGAAATTTTATGAAAAGACAAATTTGTTAATTGATGGTTGAACTTTCTTTAGACTTTCTTTCAAAGTGCCTATATGTTAGTTATGTGTAATGAGTGTAATGGGGAATGGGGGTCTCGTATTGGTGAAGTGACGAGCATTTATGCGGATACCAATGTTATTTGAAGGGTTAAAATAAGTCAATTGTATGCTTTGAACTGTTTTTCCTATTTGTTAGCACGACGGGCTGATTTGCTATGGTAAATGAATTTTTGAAAATACTAGCTAATAAGAATACTCTCACTTGATAAGTTGAGTGGACTTTGAAATTGTTGTCTGATCCACCTTAAGACATGAAGTGCTTTGCTTGACTATATTGTTGATTTAAAATCAGAGTTGTACACCTGCACATCATGCATTGCATTTCATATGAGGTCGAAGTGCAACCCTACATAATACTATTTATTTATTGGGATAGGAATGCACGCCTACACAACGTATTTATTAGGATCGGAGCACATACCTGCACAGTATATGGACCTTGTAAGTCCCTTATGGGCCCTGACCTTGAAGCCATTGCTCGCTAGGTGTGTACACAACATATGCATTTATTTATTTTTGTTTCAGATTAAGTATGGTGTATTTGTTGACTTTGTACTATCTATTAAGTACTTGAATATTTTTGATCTTACTGTATTGAGAACTTCTTGGATTGTGTTATGATATCTTTATGATTGTTAGACTTGATTATTTAGTTAGATTAAGGTGGCTTTCCTGAGTGCAGCTTGTATGATTGTTTTAAATGGTTGATGTGGTGTTACTCGTCACCACTTTAAATTACAGTCGGTTGACGATACTCTCTGAGTACACGTGGTTTCGTAATCACCCTTACTTTTTTTGCACCTTATGTGAAGTTATCGATATAATGACCTCTAGGCACTGATTTTTATGGTGTCTTTTGTGTTAGCATCTTTGAAGATTCGAGGAAGTTGTTATTGATTTCAGAGATTCGAGGTAGCCGTTATTGATTTCAGAGACTACTGAAATCTCCTTCATCCTTATCTTTATGGATTCTCCATATTTTGAGATACTTAGACTTTTCTTCGCTTTTTGTATTTAGTGGCTTGTATTAGTGACTACAAGACTTGGGAGTATTTATGTTTTAGCTATGGCTATACTTCTTTGTTAATTTGCTGGAGATCATTTGAGTATTATTCTATTCTTATCTTCTTTTGCTTCTATCTATTTGGACATTTTATTTGAATTGGGCTTTGGCTTGCCTATTACGAATGGTTAGATATGTACCATCACAATCCCAAAGTTGGGACGTGACAGATGGTATCAGAGCCCTAGTTTTGTTGGTCTCATGAATACAAGTCGAGTCTAATAGAATCTCGTATATCGGTGTCTAGATGTCTGTTGCCTATCTTCGGGAGGAAATAGGACTTTTGGAAATATTCATTTTCTTTTCTCATTCTTATCGTACAATATTGACCCTTAACTTGAAATACTGAAATTCTTATCTTATTCTCTCAGAGATGGTAAAGACTCGTACATTGTAAGATGGTGGTCAGAAGACCACACCATGCCCTGAGACGACCACCCAAGATAGGACATACGGATGGGGAAGAGTACGTGTTAGGGGTAGAGCTCGCGGTAGAGATGGAGCTTGAGGAGATGCCCAGATTCCTGATAGGGCGGAGTCTTTCAAGGTTGAGTTTGAGGCAGGTGATGATGATGTTCAAGTTCCAACAAATAATGTGGGTCCAGGTCAGGCACCACCAGGGCTTATTGCTACATCGATTCTTTAGGATACCTTGATTAAAGTAGTGGGTGTTTTGGAAACTATAGCTCAAAGGGGTAGATCATTTGGTATTCTATAGGGTTCTCAGGTTAGGATAGGGGAGTAGACCTCAAATCAACATAACATTTCAATTTATCAGGGTCAATTGGTTTAGCCAACACTGAGGTATAATGGTATGTCTTTACCAGGGGTTGGATCTATTGGTGGGGTTAGGGAAGCTATGTCTGATAAGGAGAAACGTCAGTTCGAGAAGTTTAGAAAGATGGATGTGAAGATGTGAAGATGCCTATGAGTTTCTGGTCAACTGCCATGAGAGACTTTAGAGTGTGGGATTGGTTAACTCTCACGGGGTTGATTATACTGTCTTATAGATGCGTGGTCCGTCCTACCAAGTGGTGGTGGTGCTCCTATATTAATTTTAGGCTAGTAGGTTATCCATCGATGACTTGGGTTATGTTTACATAGGCTTTTCTTAACAGATTCATCCCTCGTAGCTTGAGAGAGAAGTGTAGGCTCAAGTTTAAGAATTTGACATGGGAGGGTATTTCCATGGTTGAGTATGAGATTCGATTTTATGCCTTATCCCATCATGCTATGGTGATCTTTCCAGATGAGGCCGAGATGATCAAGAGGTTTATGAGAGGATTGACACTTAGGATTAGTGTAATATTCCATACTTTTCGTAGTTCAGTTCAAATCATAGTTCTTTCACGAGAGGCTTTGAACCTAAAAATTTCTCTAATTATTGGGGACGTAGTCTTACTTTTGGCCTCTTAACTTTGAGTATTTTTAAACTGGCCTTCCCGACACGTAAGTTTTTGAGTTAATTCATGTTTAGGAGTGTAAGGAGCATGTCTCGGGGAAGTTTTGGATTTTTTGGATGAAAATTGAGGCACGTTTGGATTTTAATTCCAGAACCTCACTGCGATAGTGGTGCATTGCGGTAGTTGTAGCGATGAGCACATCACCGCATTGCGATACCCCTCTAAACAACATTCTAGTTACAAATTAAATCCATGAGTGGCAATCATGTCTTTTCCCCACCGACCCAATTCATAAAAACACGGGATTAAACTTTAGTTAGGGCATTATTTTCCCTAATTATCCAAATTACTCTCAAATACAAACCCCCTCCTTCACCAAGTTCATCAAATTCAATCCCCTTCCTTCCAAGAAAACCAAGAATTTGTGCTTCCCAATCCAACAACATTCAAGAAAGCTTTCAAGATTATGTTTCCCTTTCAAGTTTAAGGTTATAAGGTATGTGAGATGTTCATCCATGGGCCCTTTCCAACCATGGGGTCCAAGAATCCATCTTTATGTTTTAAATTATGAAATTACATGTTTATGATGAATTATCTCCATGAAATTTTATGAATTTTGGTTATACATTATGTTTGCAATTGTTTTTCGAGGGAATTATACCTTACACATTGGAATGATGATATTTTCATGTTAAATCCTTGATTCATGGTTTTTATTATTGAAGCTATGTTATTATTACATATTTTAAACTATTCCCATGCTTTAATTCATGACCCTCATGTTTTTGATGAAATGTCTAAGTGTTAAATTTGGAACAATGATTCCCTTCTATGGTTTCAAAGCTTTCATGTGTTCCTATTGTGATTCTATCAGATTTCAGTATTTTAGTTTACAAACTATTTCAGAATCGTGTTATGTGCTTGGTCATGCATTCTCTGATTTTTCAGCTTTCACATATTTATAATTGGCAATCTCATGCTATTCAGCCAGTCTTTACTTCATGCACATAACGCATGCATTTTAGACTAACCTTATCTCTTATACCAGTATAGTCAAAGTACTGATCGCATACTCATTCCTTGTACTATGATGTTTAATATCATAGATTTGGACACTCAGTTTCCTGATCGCACTTAGACAGTTCAGCTTATCAGCTGTATCAGCAACGGTGAGTCCTCATGTTTTGAGGACCTATTATGTTTCTTTTGATATTTTAGTATTTCTTTTCACTTATCCAGTCAGAGTTAGTTGGGGGCTTGTCCCATCAACTCCTCAGTCAGTAGAGGCTTTTAGACATTTCAGACAGTTAGTTTGTTTATTTGTTATATCAGTCAGATTTCAGTATTTTTGCATATGTTTCAGACTTACGTCAAATTTATTATTTTCAGTATTTAAACCTTATGGCATATTCAGTTAATTTCTGCACATGTCTTTTATTATCAATTTTACTCAGTGCTCACAGCAGTTACCAACTCATGGGTTAGCTTATGGTCACTTGAGACAATAAATATTATTGTCGCGACTAAGGGGTAGCCTCAGCCAGTGAAAAACCTTAGAATAGGATCCTAAGGTTTTGTAGTGTCCTAGGGAGTCTGTAATCTATGTTGAGTAGAGTTTTGTGCATTTGTGTAAAGCATGCCACACTTATGGACAAGAGGCTATGAGATGTTTTAGGAAAAGTTTCCCTTCTTTCAGTATTCATATCGTGAGAAAGAGTATGATATCTATTTAAACTCTCTTTCTAATTCATTCTTTCTTTTATTTATAGAAAATGCCTCCTAGAAAGAGCAACAAAAGAAGAAACAGAAAGCAACCCACACCTCCACTTGTTTAGAAAGATCCCCTAAATGAGCATATCTCTCACACCAAGTTTAGAGCTACCTTCACTACTTTATCTCACTTAGTAGCATCTAGAACAATCAGCAATATACTATCCCAGGCAATCCAGTGGCTAATACAGCTGCAACTAGGATTAAGGACTTCACCCAAATGAACCCTCCTCAGTTTTTGGGATCCAATTCTGATGAGAATCCGTAGGATTTCTTTGATATGGTTCAGAAGGTGACTAATATTATGGGTGTCACATCTAGTGAGAATGTAGATTTGTTTGCTTACCAGTTGTAGGATGTATCTCACATATAGTATAAATAGTGGTAGGGGGATAAAGGCTCAGATGTAGGTCCTGTAGAATGGGAGGAATTTGCCACGAGCTTCTTAGATAGGTTTTTTCCTTTGGAGTTGAGGGAAGCTAAGGTGTCGGAATTTATAAATTTAAAACAGGGTAGTATGAGCATGAAGAAGTATTTGCTTAAGTTTACTCAGTTGTCCAGGTATGCTCCTAACGTGGTGTCTGATAATAGGTCTAGAATGAGTAATTTTGTCTTCAGTGTAACTGATAGTGTGGTCAAGGAGTGTAGCACTACCATGTGTATTAAGGAGATAGACTTTTCTAGGCTTATAGTTCTTGCTCAGTAGATTGAGGAGGAGAAGGTTAAGTTAAAAAAAGAGAATAAGAGGGCTAGGACAAGTAGCTTTGATTTTTCACAGCCGAGTTCAAAGGGTGGTAACCATCCTCAATTCTATACGAAATCTTTAGCCCTAGCTCTATCTTTAGCTAGTGCCAAAGTTCAGAAATGATAATCAGGATAGAGCACCAGGCTCAAAGTCTTAGGGTAGTGTAAACAGTGGCCTTACTGATCCCCTTTGCCAAAAATTTGGTAAGAACCATCTAGGTATGTGTAGGGATGACAGTGATATATGTTTTGGGTATGGCAAGCCAGGACACAGAATCAGAGAATGTCCTAAAGTGGGTCTGCTAAGTCAGCATAGTCGTCCTTCAGCTACAGTAGGCCATCCGATTCAGAAGGGCGCTACATCCAGTGCCACCAGTGGACAATGCCAAAATAGGCTATATGTACTCCAATGCCGACAGGATTAGAAAATTTCTCCTGATGAAGTTACGGATACGTTGAAGGTGTTTCATCTTTATGTTTATGCTTTGTTAGACCCTGGAGCTTCACTTTCTGTTGTAACCCCCTGTATAGCATTTAAGTTGGTGTTAGTCCCAAAACTTTAGTAGAGCCTTTCTCAGTGTCTACCTTAGTGGATAAGTCTATCATAACCAGGCGGGTATACAAAACATGACCGGCTATAGTATCCCATAAAATCATATTAGTAGACCTTGTAAAGTTAGAGATGACTGATTTTGATGTCATTCTCGGCATGGATAAGTTCCAATCATGTTGTGCTTAAGTTAATTGTAGAAATAGAGTCATTTATTTTTAATTTTTGAATGAACCAGTTCTCGAATAAAGGGGCAGTACTTCAGCACTTAGGGGTTAGATTGTTTTATATCTTATTGTAACACCTCGAGTCTGCACTCAGAAGTCACACGGTGCTCGTAATCCTGTAGGACCATAAGCTAACCCATGACTCATACTATATATTATTGTAACACCTTGATTCTGCACTCAGACATCACACGGTGCTCGTAATCCTGTAGGACCATAAGCTAACCCATGACTCATACCTGCTGTGAGCACTATATAATATTACTGAAATAAATGCAAAAATTAGGTTAAAGTTGCCATAAGGTTCATCACTAAAAACAAATACTGAATACTGATAAATAAATACTGAAAACTAAACATCTGTCTGAAATAATCTAGTCTGATAGCCTCTAACTGTCTGAATATGGAGTTGATAGGACAAGTCTCCAACTAACTCTGACTATTGAATACTAAAATATTGAAATGATAACTCTATCCTTGGACTATGAGGAATCACCACTATATCTACTACTGAAAATCTGGGCTGCTAAGTACGGTCAGGATCCTGTGAGTCTGAACATATTATATAAAATATCATAGAGAAAAAGAAAAGTATGTGTCAATACTTTGAATGTACTGGTATGCTAAGTGAGGTAGTATGATATGCATGGGTTCATATGCATGAATAATAACTAACTGAGTAATATGAATATAGTTGAATGGCTGATAACTTGGTGACCGTTTCTGACAGTCCTAGTTCTGTGGAACTGAATTGAGTTTTGTGCTGAGCTGGGTGACTATATCTGACAATCCTAATTCTGAAACTAAACCGAGGTTTTATACTTAGTCAAAAAATGAAACTATAACTATGAAAGTGTTCATCTAACCGACATACCCCGATTATGAACTGAGTTGGGGTCCAACCTGTGACCCCAGTTGGAAGGGTGTTAGCACCTTGCCAAGGGATACTAACAATGGTTGTGAGTTAACCCTCTCTGGTAGGAAGACATTTCATCAACCCTTGCTGGCAGGAAAACTCTTACGAGATGTATTAATCCTAGTATGGCAATAAGATATCTCAACCTATGCTGGCTACGTAGTTCTGTAACACAGGGATTGCTACTAAGGGTCAAACCCTTTTCTGACAAGAATGTCCCCCCATCCCTGGGTTTTCTCGGTGCTGATTCCTACTCTCAACTGAATAGACACTGAACTGATTTCTAGATTGTTCTAGGCTTGACTGAGCTATTACTGATCGTGTTGTCTAACTGAACTGAACTAAACTGAGTTCATCGAGTTCTGTTAACTGACTAAACTGGACTGAGTACTACTATTCGTGACACTACTAAAACTATTCTATAGCTACTATAGCTCTAGGTAAACAACTAGATTGTTGGGTATTAGATACCCCCAGGAATTGATTGCATAAATTGTAAAACACAGCACAACCTTGAAAGCATGATAACTATACACTTTGTCACAATTCATTCTTTGAGGCATTTTATTAAGCATTTGCATGGTATAAACTTGTATACACGCTAACATGATATGATTTCACTGCACAAATCACATGAATACTTTATCAAAAACTTGGGGGGCATAGTTTATGCACATAATACTAGTCAAGATGCAAGCATCATGATCACAATTCCAAACTCACAAATTCAAGGGTTTCCAATATAAAACTACATAATTAACCATGGGTTAGAATCCAAATAAAATCATAATCATGAATACAATTTAACTCAACATGGAATTCATGGAAACAATCATCTTGAAATTTTGCAAGAGGTTCTTGAACTCCAAGGGTGGTAATAAACCCTTGGATGAACACCCAAAATACCTTGGCAATCAATTCTCTGAAGGTTTTGGTGAATTTATTGGGGCTTGAATCTTGAATTTGTGGGGTTAGTGTTTGTTCTTGAGAGGATTTGTGAATAGTGAATGGATTTTTCCTTTAGGAGTGATAAATCTTGTGTTTTGGGGGCTGAATAGACGTGGGAAAATGAACTAAATACCCCTCTTGATACAAACTTTTAATTACTGAAAACGTGCCCTGCAATGCGCAAACCAATGCACCGCATCGATGGGGTCAACATGATGGCCGACGTGATACGTCGAGATCGTGTTGGCTCACTGGAATTTGCACTGGGAGCTAGGGAAAAATATCTATCGATGCAATAGGCAAAACCACGCATCGATATCACGTCGATCCACTATTTTGGACTCCCAAACACATTTCAAATCAAGTCCAAAAAATTCAAAACTCACCCGAAGTGACCTAATGACACACCTGATCATGATTCAATCCAAGGATCAACATTTCAAGGTCATAAGAGTTGTAAAATAAGATCGCCACATTATGAGGGCTAAAGTAATTCTAAGTGTAAAAACTTAGCTAAAATTTCTAAGTCTAGGACCTCTTTTCATGACCTAAAGGACTGAGTTAAGCTTAGAATTTTGTGGAATATTACAATATCTCTCCCTTGTGAACATTCGTCCTCGAATGAAATTGATTAAGATGAGAATACTGATAGACTGAGTTTACATTCTGGACATGCACAACTAAAGCCTGATTTCATGACTAAAACTACTAATATACTGAGTTTTTATACGGAACATACATAATTGAAGCATGACTAAATTCTGAAGTCATGACACATGACTAATCTATTTCATGAAGTCATGCATGATATGAGAATGCTATGCAACTAAAATGATACAGAGTTTTAAAGGTAATCTGAGCATGGAACTGATTAAATTCAAGGAAAACTACTACCTTGAGCTGAATCTGAGTTTACGAAGAAGAGGTGAGGATACTTGGTTCACATATCTGCTTCTGCTTTCTAAGTAGCTCCATCATCGGACTGATTCCGTATAAGAAACTTGACCAAAGGAACTTCTTTGTTCCTTAGTCTGTGAACCTGATGATCTAGGATTTCGACTTGATCTCTTCATAAGAGAGGTTGTTCTGTACATCTATACCCTCTATAGGGACCACAACTATTGTTTCGTCACCTATGCACTTCTTTAGCAAGGAAACATGAAACACTGAGTGCACTGAAGCAAAGTCTGAAGGCAACTCAAGCTCGTAAGCTACCTTTCCGAAATGGCTGAGAATTCAGTAAAGACTGACATATCGGGGACTGAGCTTCCCCTTCTTTCCAAACCTCTTCACTTTTTTCATAGGAGAGATTTTTAAATAGACATAATCACTAATATCAAACTTGAGATCCTTTTTTTGCATATCTGTATATGATTTCTATCAGCTCTGAGCTATCTTAAGCCTTTTCTTGATCAACTAAACTTTTTCTAAGGAATCAAATACCAATTTAGGCCTTATCACTGCGGTCTCATCCACTTCAAACCAACCAATGGGAGATTCACATCTCCTTCCATAGAGCACCTCAAATAGAGCCATCTGAATGCTTGAATGATAACTGTTATTATATGTGAACTTAATCAAGGGCAAATGGTCATCCCAACTAACCTTAAAGTCAATGGCACACACTCTTAGCATATCTTCTAGAGTCTGGATGGTCCTTTCTGCTTAACCATCTGTCTGAGGGTGAAAGGCTGTGTTGAGGTGAACTTGGGTACCAAGACCTCTTTGGAAGGTTTTCCAGAAATAAGAGGTAAATTGCATACCTCTATCTGAAATAATGGACAACGTAACTCCATGCAATTTGACCAACTCTCTGACATAGAGCTTGGCATGATTCTCAGCTGAATAAGAGATATGGACTGGTAAGAAATGATCTGATTCGATCATCCTATCTATAATGACCTAAACCGCATCATGTTGGCAGCAAGTATGGGGCAAACCCATCATAAAATCCATGTTCACCTCCTCCCACTTCCAAGTGGGAATACTAAACTCCTGCATAGATACACTAGGCTTCTGGTGCTCGATCTTAACCTGCTGATATGTTGAGCACCTAGCTACAAAATCTGCAATGCTCTCTTCATTCCACTCCACTAATAGACTTCCCGTAAGTTGTGGTACATCTTGGTGGCCCATGGATGAATCAAGTAGCACGCACCATGCACTTCTACACGAATCCACTATCTCATACCATCTACACATGGCACATATAGCCTACCCTGGCAGCTTAACACACTATTTCTCCCTTAGGAGAAAACCTCTATTTTCTGATCTCTAACTGAATCTTTTAGTTTAACTAAACAAGAATCCCTGTCTTACTTTTCTTTTACTTTAGAAATCAGAGATGATTTTGAACTATTCTGTACCCATACACTACCCACTGCTGAATCGACTAAGCGGACACTTAGTCGGGCAATCTAATGAACTTCCTGAACTAACTTCTTCTTACCATTCTCCACGTGAGAAACACTACCTATAGACATACTACTGAGAGCATCAGCCACTATATTGGCCTTGCCCGGATGATACAAAATACTCATGTCATAGTCTTTCAACACCTTTAACCACCTTCTCTGATGTAGGTTCACATTTTTCTGAGAAAACACATATTGCAGGCTCTAATGGTCTGTGAACACATCAACATGCACCCCATAAAAATAATGCCTCAAAATCTTTAAGGTAGACACTACAGCTGCTAACTCAAGATCATGAGTAGGCTAGTTCTATTTATGAGGCTTAAGCTGTCTATAGGCTTAGGCTATGACCTTACCTCTCTATATCAAAACACACCCCAAACCAACTCTGGAAGCATCACAATATATCACAAACTCATCTTAACCTTCTGGTAGAGTCAAGACTAGGGTTGTAGTGGTTCGAGTCTTCAACTCCTAAAAACTCTTCTCACAAGAACCTGACCATTAGAATTTGATTTTTTTCTGAGTTAATTTGGACATAGAGGATGCAATAGATGAAAATCCCTCAACAAACCATTGGTAATAGCTGACCAAACCCAAGAAACTCCTTATATCAGATAGATAGAAAGGTTGGGCCAGTTTCTCACTGCTTTGTTCTTTAGAGAATCAACTCTAATGCCATCACTGGAAACTATATGTCCTAGGAAAGCTACTGACCTTAGCCAAAATTCATACTTACTGAATTTGGCGAACAACTGATGGGCTCTAAGAGTTTGTAACACTATTTTGAGATGATTTACATGATCACTTTCACTACGAGAGTAGACAAGAATGTCATTAATGAATACTATGACAAACATGTCCAAATACAACTTGAACACATGGTTCATCAAGTCCATAAAGGTTGCTGGGGTATTGGTAAGACCAAATGACATGAATAAGAATTCGAAGTGACCATACCAAGTTCTGAAAGCTATTTTCAGAATGTCACATTCTCTAACTCTAAGCTAATGATAGCCTGATCTAAGGTCTATCTTAGAAAAGTAGATGGCACCCAGAAGTTGGTCAAATAAGTCATCGATTCTGGAAAGTGGATACTTGTTCTTAACTGTGACTTTATTTAGCTGACGATAGTCTATACATATTCTAAGATAATTGTCTTTCTTATGTACGAATAGAACTGGTGCACCCTAAGGGGATACGCTGGGTCTGATGAATCCCTTATCTAGGAGATCCTTCAACTGTTCTTTTAACTCTTTGAGTTATATTGGATCCATTCTATATGGCAGAATAGAGATGGGATGATATCTAGAAGAAGGTCGATTTCGAAGTCAATTTCCCTTTTGGAAGGGACCCTGGGAAGATCTTCAGGAAACACATCTGCAAATCACATGCTACTGATACTGACTCAATAGTACAGGTCTCTGAACTAGAGTCTGAACTCAAACGAGATAATAGACACACCCTTTGGATATTATTTTCCTCGCTCTAAGGTAGGAAATAAGTTGACCCCTAAGTACTGAAGTTCTACCCCTCCATTAAAGGACAGGTTCTTTTAAAAACTGAAAATAGACAACTCTATTTCTTCAGTCAAATAAAGCATAGCATGAATGAATCCAATCCATGCCAAGAATGGCATCAAAATCTTTCATCTCTAACTCTACTAAGTCTTCTAAAGTAACTTTCTAAGATACCATAATCGGATAGTTCCTGTATACTCGCTGAGCTATGATAGATTTACCTACTAGAGTGGAGACTGAGAAGGGCTCTACTAGGATTTTGGTACTGACTCCGAAGTCAACATTTATATAAGGAGCTACAAATGAAAAAGAAGCTCTTGGATCTAGTAAAGAATAAATATGTAAATGATAAACTTGTAACTTACTAGTGACCATATCATAAGAGTTTTCCCGATCCTGTTGGGGCTGAAGTACATAGAGTCTATTTGGGCGTTGCCTGCTAGTGGCACCCTGCTGATTCGAGCTACCAGACTAAGCTGGGGGTGATTATGCTGAATCTAAAAACCCACCTAAGGACCCTCTTTGACCCTATCGCCTGGCTTGCCACATCTAAAACATACATCACTGTCAACTCGATAGATACCTTAATGGTTTCTTTCATATTTCTAGCAAAGGAGATTTGTTCGGGCACTGCTAACACTATCTTGGGGTTTAGGGACTGGTGCCCTATCTTTATTGCCATTTCTAAATTTTGGCACTAGGGCACTGGATGAGGACAGAGCTGGAACTAAAGATTTTGGATGGAACTAAGAATGATAACCACCCTCTGACTTAGGTTGGGTGAAGTTGAAGCTACTTATTCTAGCTCTCTTGTTCTCTTTTTCCTTCTTCTTATTCTTAGCCTTCTCTATTTGTTCAGCATAGACCATGAGCCTGTATATGTCCATCTCCTTAATCAGCATTGCGGTTCTACACTCCTTAACTATACTATTAGACACCCCAGACACCAACTTACTCATCTTACATCTGCTATCTGCTACCACATGAGAAGCGTATCTGTCCAGCTGAGTAAACTTGAGAGAATACTTTTTTTATTATCATGTTTCCCTACTTCAGATTAATAAACTCCAAAACCTTTGCTTCTCTCAACTCCAATGGGAAGAACCTATCTAGAAAAGTAGTGGGAAACTCCTCCCATTCTATGGGCCCTGCATCTGCGGCCCTCTCTGCCCTCCATTGATATGTGGCCAACTCAATAATCTCACTAGCAGTCACCCCCATAATATCAGTGACTTTCTACACCTAATCAAGTAATTACTGTGGGTCCTCATCTGACTTAGACCCAGTAAATGATAGGGGATTCATTCAGGTGAAGTCGCAAATTCTAGCTGTAGTAGTATTGGCCACTGGGTTGGCCTAGACAGAAGCTGGACGTTTATTCAAGGCTTCCACAGAATGATCTAGAGTGGTGAAAGCTGATCTGAACTATATGTGGGATACATGCTCGCCCAGGGGATCTTCCTGAATGGGCTGAGGGGCTGGCTGGTTTCCTGTTTTTCTTCTGTTATTTTTTTGGGAGGTATATTCTATAAATAGAAGGAAAACTTGAATTAGATAGAGATTTAAAATTGAGATCATGCTCACTCACACAATATAAATACTGAAAGAAGGGAGACTTTTCCTAAAATGCCTTATAGCCTCTTGTTCATAAGTGTGGCGTGCTATACACCCATGTATAAGACTCTACTTGATGTAGATTTCAGACTTCGTAGGACTCTGTTAAACCTTATGCTCTGATAACAAGTTTGTAACACCTCGATTCTGCACCCCGGACGTCATATGTTGCTCGTAATCTCGTAGGATCACAAGCTAACCCATAACTCATACCTGCTGTGAGCACTATATAATATTCCTAAAATAAATGTAGAAATTAGGCTAAAGTTTCCATAAGGTTCATCACTGAAAACAAATACTAAATACTGATAAATAAATAATGAAAAATTGAATTTTGTCTAATATAATCTAGTCTAATACCCTCTAACTGTCTGAATATGGATTTGATGGGACAATCCCCTAACTAACTTTGACTACTAAATATACTTAATACTGAAAGACTAAAATGATAACTCTATTCTCAAATTATGATGTCTCACAACTATATCGTTGCTGAAAATCTGGGTTGCTAAGTATGGTCAGGAGCCCGTTCGTCTGAACCTATGATATAAGACATCATAGAGCAAAAGAAAAATCTGCGTCAGTACTTTGAATGTACCGGTATGCTAATTGAGGTAGGATGATATGCATGGGTTCATATACATAAACAATAACATATTGAATAATATGAATATAATTGAATAACTGATAACTGGGTGACTGTTTCTAACAGTCCTAATTCTGTGGAACTAAACTGAGTTCCGTGCTGAGCTGGGTGACTGTATCTGACAGTCCTGATTCTGAAACTAAACTGAGGTTTTATACTGAGTCTGAAACTAAAACTGTAACTATAGGAGTGTTTATCTAATCAACATACCCTAATTATGAACTGAGTTGGGGTCCAACTTGTGACCCTAGTTGAAAGGGTGTTAGCACCTTGCCAAGGAATACTAACAATGGCTGTGAGTTAACCTTTTCTGACATGAAGACATTTTGTCAACCCTCACTGGTAGGAAAACTCATACGAGATGTATTAGCCTTAGTCTGATAGGAAGATATCTCAACCTACGTTGGCTACATAGTTCTGTAATATAGGGATTGCTACTAAGAGTCAAACCCTTTTCTGACAGGAATACCCTCTATCCCTGGGTTCACTCGGTGGTAATTCCTACTCTCAATTGAATAGACACTAAACTAATTTCTAGACTGTTCTAGGCTTGAGTGAACTATTACTGACCATGCTGTTTAATTGAACTGAACTGAGTTCACCAAGTTTTATTAACTGACTGAACTGTACTAAGTACTATTGTTCGTGACACTACTGAAACTATTATGTAGCTACTGTAACTATAGGTTAACATCTAGATTGTCGGGTATTAGATACCCCTAGGACTCAATTTTGTAAATTGTAAAACATAGCATAATCTTTAAAGCATGATAACTAGACACTTTGTCATAATTCATTCTTTGAGACATTTTATCAAGCACTTGTATGGTATTAACTTGTGTACTTGCTAACATGATATGATTTCACTACTTAAATCACATAAACATTTTATCAAACACTTGGGGGGTATAGTTTATGCACATAATACTAGTCAATATGCAAACATCATGATCATAATTCCAAACTCACAAATTCAAGGGTTTCCAACATAAAACTACATAATACTACACACATGCTATTTAATTCTCATGAATTCTGTAATTAATCATGGGTTAGAACCCAAATAAAATCATAATCATGAATACAATTTAACTCAACATTGAATTCATAGAAACAATCATCTTGAAATTTTGCAAGAGATTCTTGAACTACAAGGGTGGAAGGAAACCCTTGGATGAACACCAAACATACCTTGGTAATCAATTCTCTAAAAATTATGGTGAATTTTTGGGACTTAAATCTTGAATTTGAGGGATTAGGGTTTGTTCTTGAGAGGATTTGTGAATAGTGAATGGATTTTGCCTTTAGGAGTGATAAATCTAATGTTTTTAGGGCAGAATAGACATGGGAAAATGACCCAAATACCTCTTTGGACGAAGACTTTTAATTACTAAAAATATGCCCAGCGATTCGCAGACCGACACACTGCACCGATGGGGTCATCGCGATGGCCAACGTGATATGTCGATATCATATCAGCTCACTAGAATTTGCACTGGGAGTTGGGGAAAATATCTATTGATGCGATTGGCGATACGATGCATCTATATCGTGTCAATCCACTATTTTGGACACCCAAATACTTTTCAAATGAGGTCCAAAATATTTAAAACTCAGCCGAAGTGACCTACTGACACACCTGATCATGATTAAATCCTATGATTTATATTTCAAGGTCATAAGTATCGTAATATAAGATCGCCACATTATGAGTGCTAAAATAATTCTAAGTGTAAACACTTAGCTGAAATTTCTAATTCTGGGACCTCTTTTCATGCCCTAAAGTACTAATTTAAGCTTACAATTTTGGGGGGTGTTACACTTTTAACGAGAAAAATGATATCCAAGGGGTATGTTTACCATCTTGTTCGATTCAAAGACTCTAATTTGAGACTCCCAGCCTTGAGTCAGTTTCAGTAGTGAGGGAATTTCTAAATGTGTTCCCTAAAGATCTTCCTGGAGTTCTTCCCAAAAGGGAAATTGACTTTGGAATAGACCTTCTTCCAGATAACCAACCTATCTCTATGCTCTAACTAAGATTAGGGAGTTAAAAGAATAGTTGAAATGTTTCCTAGATAGAGGATTCATTAGGCCTAGTGTCTCCCCATGGGGCGCTCCAGTCCTTTTCACGTGTAAGAAAGATGGTTCCCTTAGAATATGCATCAATTACCGTCAGTTGAACAAAGTTACCATCAATAATAATTATCCACTTTCTATAATTAATGACTTGTTCGATAAACTTTAGAGTGCCAATTATTTCTCTAAGATAGACCTCAGATCCGACTATTATCAGCTTAGAGTCAAAGATGGTCACTTCAAATTTCTAGTTATGTCTTTTGGACTAATGAATGCCCAAGCAACCTTCATGGACTTGATGAACAGAGTGTTCAAGCAGTACTTGGACATGTTTATCATAGTCTTTATTGATGATATTATAGTCTATTATCGTAGCGAAAATGATCATGCAAACCACCTCAGAATTGTATTGCAGACCCTTAGAGCCTAACAGTTGTTTGCCAAATTCATTAAGTGTGGGTTTTGTCAAAGATCAGTAGCTTTTCTTGGCTATATTATTTTTGGTTATAGAATTAGAGTTGACCCTCAAAAAAACAAAGTAGTGAGAAACTGGGCCAGACCTATCTCTCTATCAGATATTAGGAGTTTCTTGGTTTGGTTGGCTATTACAGATAGTTTGTTAAATGGTTCTTGTCTATCACATTCCCCATTTCTCGATTGATTCTGAAGAAAGACAAGTTTTAGTGATCAGATTCCTGTGAGAAGAGTTTTTAGGAGTTGAGGACTCGACTCACCTCAGCACCAGATTTGACCTTGCCAGATGGTTAGATGGGTTTTTTGTTTACTGTGAAGCCTCCAGAGTTGGCCTTGGTTGTGTGATAATCCATAGAGGTAAGGCCCATAGCCTATGCTTTTAGACAGCTTAAACCCATGCAAAGAATTACCTACCCATGATCTTGAGTTAGTAGCTGTTGTATTCACCTTGAAAATTTTGAGGCATTATTTTTATGGGGTTCATGTTGATGTGTTCACTAATCACAAAAGTTTGCAGTATGTATTCTCATAGAAAGATTTAAATCTTTGTCATAGAAGGTGGTTAGAATTATTGAAAGATTATAATATGAGTATGTTGTATCATTCGGGCAAGGCCAATGTAGTGGAAAATGCCCTTATTAGATTATCTATGGGTAGTGTTGTTCATGTTGAGAATGATAAGAAAAAGTTAGTTCAGGAGGTTCATCATCTTTATAGATTAGGCGTTCGATCGGTGGATTCATCCAAAGGTAGTGTTCGGGTTTAGAATCGTTTAGAATTATCATTGGTTACCATAGTAAAGGAGAAGCAGGGTAGGGATCTTGGTTTATTTAAGTTAAAGGAATTAGTTAGAAATTAGAAAGTAGGGGTTTTCTCCCAAGGGGGAGATAGTGTATTGCGATGTCAGGGTAGACTATGTGTTCTATATATATATGGTTTGAGATAGAGAATCTTTGTAGAAGCACATGGTGCGCGTTATTTTATTCACCTAGGAACCACTAAGATGTACTGGGATTTGCATAAAATCTATTGGTGGTGGTATGAAGATGGATATTGCAGAGTTAGTAGCTAAGTGCTCTAATTGTCAATAGGTTAAGGTTGAGCACCAAAGTCCTAGTGGCACTTTGCAGGAGTTCAGCATTCCCACTTGGAAGTGGGAAGAGGTGAACATAGATTTTATGACAGGGTTGCCTCGCACACGTCATCAGCATAATTCGATATGGGTTATTATAGACAGAATGACCAAATCAGCCCATTTCTTTCCTGTTCATGCTTTTTATTCAACCAAGAATTATCCCAAGCTCTATATTAAAGAGTTGGTTTGGTTGTATGGGGTCCCGTTGTCTATCATTTTAGATAGAGGTACTCAGTTTACCTCTCACTTTTGGAAAACTTTTCAAAAGGGTTTGGTACCTAAGTTTATCTCAGTACAAATTTTCATCCTCAGACAGATGGTTAGGTAGAAAAACTATTCAGACCCTAGAGGACATGTTAAGAGCTTGTGTTATCGACTTCAAGGGTAGTTGGGATGATCACTTTCCATTGATTGAGTTTACCTACAATAAAAGTTATCACTCTAGTATTCAGATGGCTCTGTTTAAGGCTCTCCATAGAAGGAGATGTAGATCTTTTATTGTATAGTTTGAGGTAGAGAGGCTACTTTGGTAGGGCCAAATTCAGTGTTTAATGCGATAGAAAAGGTTCAATTGATCAGGGAAAGTCTTAAGACAGCCCAAAGCCATCAGAAATCCTATGCAGATATGAAGAGAAGAGATCTTGAGTTTGAAGTAGAAGATTTGGTATATTTGAAAATCTCGCCCATAAAGAGAGTGAGAGATTTGGCAAGAAGGGAAAGCTTAGCCCCCGATATGTTAGCCCTTATAGAATTTTAAGTCATTTTGGTAAGGTAACTTATGAGCTCAAGTTGCCTACAGACTTAGAATTAGTGCATCCAGTGTTCCATGTTTCCTTAGTAAAGAAGTGTATTAGTGTCCCAGCTACTGTAATTCCTTTAGAAATCGTAGCTGTTAAGGATATCTTTTCTTACGAAGAAATTCCAATTGAGATATCATCAAATTAATAGACTAAGGAATAAAGAAGTTCCCTTGGTCAAAGTTCTTTGGCAAAATCATTCTGTTAAGGGAGCCACTTGGGAAGCAGAAGCAGATATGCATACCAAGTACCCTTATATTTTCTCCGCAAACTCAGACTCAACTTAAGGTAACAGTTTTCCTTAGATGGTTTGTTTTCCATTCTCAGTTCCAGTTATATAATCATTCTCATGTCTTTGCATGCATTCACGAATTTAGTTCAGTCATGTATTGTGTTTTAGGCTCAGTCATATAATCATGTTTCCAATTATACATGTTCAGTATGTGATCTCGATTTCCCTAATATTGTCAGCTTAATCAGTTTTATTTGATGATGAATGTTCCTAAGGGGGAGATATTGTAATACCCCATACTTTCTTAGTTCAGTTCAGCTCGTAGTGCCTGTATAAAAAACTTAGAACCTGGAAATTTCTTTAAGTATTGAGGACTTATTTTTGGCCTCTTAACTTTGAGGATTTTTAGACTGGCCTTCCCGACCCCGAGACATAAGCTTTTAAGTTATTCATGTTTAAGGGTGTAAGGAGTATGTCTCGAAGAAGTTTTGTATCTATCGGACAAGAATTAAGGCATGTTTGGATTTTGATTCCAGAACCCCATCACGATAGTGGTGCATCGCGGTGGGTATAGCGATTAGCACATCACCGCATTGCGATACCCCTCTAAACAATATTCCAGTAATGAATTTAATCCCTGAGGGTTAATTATGTCTTTTCCCCACCGATCCAATTCGTAAAACACAGGATTAAACTTCAGTTAGGGAATTATTTGCCCTAATTCTCCAAATTAATCTCAAATACAAACCCTCTCCTTCCCCAAGTTCATCAAATTCAATCCTCTTCCTTCCAAGAAAACTAAGAATTTACAATTCCCAATCCAAGAACATTGAAGAAAACTTTCAAGATTGTGTTTCCTTTTTAAATTTAAGGGTATAAGGTATGTGAAATGTTCATCCATGGGCCCTTTCCACCCATGGAGTCCAAGAATCCATCTTTATGTTTTAAATTATGAAATTACACGTTTATGATGAATTATCTCCATAAAGTTTTATGAATTTTGGTTATACATTATGTTTGCAATTTTTTTTAGGGAATTAGCCCTTACACGTTGGAATGATAATATTTTCATGTTAAATCCTTGATTCATGGTTTTTATTATTGAAGCTATGTTATTATTACATGTTTTAAACCATTCCCATGCTTTAATTAGTGACCCTCATATGTTTGATGAAATGCCTAAGTGTTGAATTTGGAATAATGATTCATTTCTATGGTGTCAAGACTTTCATATGTTCCTATTATGATTCCATTATGTCTTGGAGGGTTATGAACACCCGTTACTTAGTTGTTTATATAGTTTTTAGTATTTTTAGAATGGTTTCAGATAAACCATGAGCCTTGACATCCAGTTAGTATTATGTTCAGTTGTTGGCTCAGTTAAACTTACTTTAGTCTAGTAGTTAGTGTCATATAGTTGGAAGTAGGATTCAGCACCGAGCGAACCCAGGGATGGGGACATTCCTTCCAGGTTAGGATTTGACCCATAGTAGCAATCCTTGAGTTAAGAACTACGTAGCCAGCATAGATTTAGATGTCTTCCTGCCAGTTTAGGGTTGACATATCTCATGAGTACTCCTGCCAGATTAGGGTGACTCATTAGTCCTTTGAGATATCATTTTAATGGATCCATACAGCCATTGTTAGTACCCTGGCACGGTACTGACACCCTTCCAACTGGGGTTATAGGTTGGACCTCGATTAGCTCAAATTGGGCATGTTAGTTAGATGATACCTCCCACAGTCTCAGCTCATTATTCAATACAAAATTCAGTTTTAGGTTTGCTTGACCATAGCATATAGTTATCAGTTGTTCAGTTATCTGATTTTAGTATTTTAGTTTACAGACTATTTCAGAATCATGTTATGTTATTGGTCATGCATTCTTATATTTTACAGCTTTCATGTATTTATATTCAGTACTCTTATGTTATTCAGCCAATCTTTACTTTATGCACATAACCCATGAATTTCACCCTAACCTCATCTCTTATACCAGTACATTCAATACCATAGGTTCGGATGCTCAATTTCTGATCGCATACTCATTTCTTGCGCTATGATGTCTAATATCATAGGTTCGGATGCTCAGTTTCTGATCGCTCTTAGATAGTTCAGCTTATCAGCTACAGCAGTAGTGGTGAGTCCTTATGTTTTGAGGAACTATTATGTTCCTTTCAGTATTTCAGTATTTCTTTTCAGTTAGCCAATCGGACTTAGTTGGGGGCTTGTCCCATTAGCTTATCAGTCAGTAGAGGTTTTCATACATTTCAAAAAATTAATCAGTTTATCAGTTATTTAGTCAGATTATAGTATTTTTGTATATGTTCCAGACTTATGAATTCAGATGTATTGTTTTCAGTATTTAAACCTTATGGCATATTTAGTTGATTTCCACTTAATTTTTTTATTACCAGTTTTACTCTGTTCTCACAACAAGTACCAGCTCATGGGTTAGCTTGTAGTCACTTGTGACCGAAAACACCATTGTCGCTACTAGGGGGTAGCCTCAGGCTGTGATAATTAGAGAGCTCATATTTGTTGTAGCCCATTCTAGGGCTTCTCTCCAGATGGTGCTTTAATTAGCAAAGGATTTTGAGTTGATGCATCGTGAAGAATATGAGGATCGAAGGGACACGAGGTCCCATACTCTAGGTTAATTTAGTAGTACCTCCTCTGGAGGTAGAGGTTCATTCAGGGATAATTTTTGCCCTCAACATGGTAGGACAGTTTTAGGTAGTAATGCAGACAACAGAGAATGGACATTCAGGTCGGGGCTTTCATGGTCTGAAAAGGCTTTACGGGTTTATCTCAATAGTTTTTAGGCTGTAGTGGACATACCGGATATTTTGGTCATTTTCATAGTTGACTCTGAGATCCTATAATGAGTATGGTAGTCTGGATCATCATCAGAGAGATTGTCCAGTATACAAATAGAGGGGTCTATAGTAGGGTCATCACGCTCTCACTAGAGCAGCAGCGCCCCTGGCTAGGGATCAGGGTAGATCTTAAGGAGGTAGAGGTGCACCACCAGCTAGCAGGGAAGGTTGTAGAGAAGTTACTCAAGTGATAGATGATAGAGCTTACTGGTATGCCTTTCCAGGGAAGCCTGAGGCAG
Organism: Capsicum annuum; assembly: GCF_002878395.1. Taxonomy (NCBI): domain Eukaryota; kingdom Viridiplantae; phylum Streptophyta; class Magnoliopsida; order Solanales; family Solanaceae; genus Capsicum; species Capsicum annuum. Next base: position 114,958,748 of record NC_061112.1, on the reverse strand, counting down.
AGTCTTCTGATCCAGTCATTACAGGTATCATTTCAGTCTGTCATTGACCTGCTTCAGTGTTAATTGATCCTAGTTCTAATTTTTCCTATGTGTGCATATTTTTATTCCGGCCTTGATACGATGTGTGAGTCTATAGTTGTGTCTATTTGTGTTTCTACCCCAATAAGTAATTCCTTAGTGGTGGATCGGTGTATCAATCCTGGGTTATTTTTATTATAGGGTATGATATTGGGTAGATTTAATTATCCTTGATATGGTCGATTTTCATGTAATTTTAGGAATGGATTAGCTTTCTCCCTATCATGATATCTTAGACTGTCATGCCAAGACAGTTACTTTGGCTATGCCTAATCTTCCTAAGTTAGAGTAGTTCATATCCTAACAAGGTGATTTCATTCATTCTGGCCCAGCGATTAGTTGAGAAGGGGTGTCTATCATATTTGGCTTATATTCATGATACTGGTACCGAGACACTCCTTTAGAGTCGGTGAAGGTGGTTATAGATTTTAAGGATATATTTCCTACTGATCTTCTAGGTGTTCTTTCTGTTAGAGACATTGATTATGGAATTAATTTGGAGTCGGGCATGAAGTCCATTTTTATTCTTCCTTATAGGATGGCACCAGCTGAGCTGAAAAAAATTAAAAATCCAGCTTCAGGATTTGTTAAGTAAGGGATTTATTTGACCAAATATATCACCTTGGGGGTGCTACAGTGTTATTTGTGAAGAAGAAAGATGGGTCTATAAGGATTTTCATTGATTATCGATAGTTGAACAAGGTACCAATAAAGAATAAGTATCCTCTACCATGTATTGATGACTCGTTTGATCAGCTTCAGGGTGCTTCAGTATTTTCAAAAATAGACTTGAGATCGGGGTATTATTAGTTGAGGATTCGTGCTTTAGACATTTTTAAGACAGCTTTTTGAACTAGATATAGCCACTGTGAGTTCTTGATTATGTCCTTTGGGTTGACTAGTGCCCCAGTAGCATTCATGGAGTTGATGAATATGATGTTTCATCTGTATCTTCATTCTTTTGTGATTGTGGTCATCGATGGCATTTTGGTTATTTTAAGAGCTAGGTGGATCATGCATAGCATCTGAGGATTGTACTCTAGAGGTTGAGGGACGAGAAGTTATATGCCAAGTTTTCAAAGTGTGAGCTTTAGTTTAGTTTTGTGGCTTTTTTGGGATACGTGGTGTCCAAAGATGGCATTATGGCCAATCCGACTAAAGTTAAGGTAGTGCAAAATTGGTCACATCTTACTTTACCTTTAGATATTTGGAGTTTTAATGGATTGGCGGTCTACTACAAGCAACTTGTGCAGGTTTTCTCTTCTATTCCAGCTCCTATAAATTGATTGACTCAAAAGAATATGGATTTTCAGTGGTCGAATAAGTGTGAATAGAGCTTTAAAAATCTCTAGACTTATTGACTTCAGCTCATATCTTGACTATACCTATGAAAGGTAAGAGATTTATTGTGTTTTGTGATGCTTCCAGTATTGGCTTGGGTTGTGTATTGATGCAGAAAAATAAGGCGATGGTGTATGCGTCGAGGCTGTTGAAGCCACATGAGAGGAATTACCCTACTCATGATTTAGAGTTACTAACGGTTGTGTTCATATTAAAGTTATGGCAACATTATCTGTCTAGAGTTTATTGTGAGGTGTACACTGATCATCGCAACCTTCAATATATCTTCAAGAAAAAGGAGTTGAATTTGAGGCAACGTAGGTAGATGGACTTGTTGAAAGATTATGCTATAACAATCTTATATCATCCGAGCAAGGCCAATGTAGCGGCAGATACCTTCAGTGGGAAAAAAGTTAGTAAGGATAGTCTTGCATTGTTGAGCATGGAGAAACGACCATTTACCAGTGAGGCTTATCGATTGGCTAATAGTTTCATGCATTTTGATATTTTTGAGTTAGCTAGAGTTCTTTTTGTTGTTTATCATACTTGATTTGTGTCTTATGTGCCCTGGAAATACTGAAAGTACTAAAAATTCTAGAAATACTGGGAACATTGGATTTTATTACCCTCCCCGTGGGATGTGCTGGGAAGAAGATATTGATATATGGATTGTATATTGGTTAACGAACCCTCATGGGTCCCAGTTGGTAGGCTTGCCTCCATGGGTGTATACGGAGGTTGTGTGATGACCTCGTGCATTATCATCATCATCATATACATTACACTTGTTTTATTATGTTTATGTTGTGTTTGTATTGCCATACTGACTTGTCATCTATCTATTTTCTCTATATCTTGGCTTGTTAATGTCTAATTGTTCTATCTTCCTTTATTTGTACTTGATGATCTTGATTATAAATATTTCTCTTTTGTTCTACTTGTATATGACATTGTGTATAATTGAATCCCTATCCGGTGTGTTGTTGAATTATGTGTGGACATTGTAGAACTGTTAATGCAAGCGGTATGGACTATTGTTGTGGGATATTTTCTGATTGCAGGTGACAGCCCTTAGTGTATATTTAGTATGCTTTATTCACTACTTTTCTTGGTCGGTCTATGATACCTACTGAGTACAAGTGGACCGTACTCGTACCTACTATGCCCTTTTGGTGCAGGTCGTAGCTCGAGTATGCCTCAAATTGGTTGATTTTGAGCGTCTTCAAATTTCTCAAGGTAGCGGTTGGACCTTTATGCGTTTGGAGTTCACCTTTATCTTTCTATAGTAGCTATGTCTTTATTTATATTCGGAGACAGATGTTGACCATGTGTGGATATTTGTGATGTATTTGACTCATGATTTGTATTAATAGTTCTTACATTATTGATGCTTGGCTTTGGGAATGTGTGGTATTTGGATATGTTCTTTCTGCATTGTGATAATTACTTATATGGTTTGGCTTCATTCTAGAAGCCTTACCTTG
>NC_061112.1:114743318-114952845 GCF_002878395.1 Capsicum annuum | reverse complement strand
GTATAGTAAAATTACAAATTTAATATTATTAATTTTTAATACATAAATGACATATAATAATTAATTAGGGGTGATATAGTAAAATCACGGTTAAAACACCTAAAATAGACATGTCATAAATGTCTATTTTACTTTCTAATTAAATATTATTAATTTGTTAATATATAAATAATTTATAATAATTAATTAGGGGTGATATAGTAAAATCACAAAGCACTCTGTTGGGAGCTTTCCCCCCAAATAAGGCCCGACGTGGGGCAAATTCGGATATAGTCAGACTCCTAAAAAATGGATACCGAACACCGGGTGGTTTAAACCAAAAAAGAAAATCACAAAGCAAGCAGTCTGCTGAAGCAGGCATGTCAAAACCTTCTCTTCTATTATATAGAATATATAAATGACTTATAATAATTAATTAGGGGTGATATAGTAAAAATACAATTGTAGTAGCTGAAACAGACATGTCATAAATGTCTATTTTATTTTTTAATTAAATATTATTAATTTTTAATATATAAATAACTTATAATAATTAATTAAGGGTGATATAGTAAAATCAAGGAGCAAGCAGTCTACTATTGAAGCACACATATCGAAACCTGCCGACACTGGCTCTTCTATATTATAGAAATATGCACACATGTTGGATTCTATTATGCTGAAAAAAATGGTGAAGAAGTTGAGGGTTAGAAAATCAAGTATCTATCAATCTAGACATCCAATCGAATCAAGTTAGATGAGCATTAATCATATTCTTCCAATAGACAAACTGGTTTGTTCTCTAGTTTAATGTACATCTCAATATTTATAGAAGTATTTCCTTAATAGAGTCCTATTTTAGGAGTATTTTTCTAATTGAATAATAGAAACAAAAATATTGATTGTCATATATTTTAGGAACTCTAATAGAAAAGAAAATATTAGTTAATTCTCCTACCATATATTTTAGAAGTCTCATATATTTTAGGAAGTCTAGTTAATATAATAAAAAATAATTAAATAAAAAATTAAAAAATATACTGAAAAAACAGTTTTGTCTAAAGAAGAGTATTTTAATGAGCGGAAAAAAATTCAAATCACTTTTTTAAGGGTTTTCACACTTTTAATATATTATAGATATAATGTTTTTTTGGGGGGTGGGGGGAGGGGGATTCTAGATTTTTTGGGGGGCTAAAAAATTTGTTTGAGTTCTTTTTTTTTTTTTTTTTTCAATTTGTGTCATTCGGATCTTTTTTTTAAAAATAAAGATGTTTCAGTTTTTTCTTTAGAGTTAATGACAACACGTGGATAAATGCACACTGTTAAGACTAGAGAAATTAGCGATGCATAATTTCAATATCTAAATAACATATTTTCATTGCTAGTTCTAGTTAGAAATGGACAAGTGATGTATCAATAAAAACTTTTGTTCGCTATGAGCAATTTAATGACATACTAGTTCTGCATCACATGCATTGCACATGTATGTTTTGTTCGAAAATACACATTATCGGATACAATATAAAGTGTCATGACCCAAAAACGAGGGTCATGATGGCACTTGTCGCGGCATACCTTGACAAGTAAGCCTATCACCCAAACTGATACAAAAGAGAAAAAGACGGAAATACCCCAAGGTAAGGCTTCCAGAACTAAGCCGAACCATACAAGTAATTATAACAATGTGGAAAGAGCATATCTAAATATCATATATTCCCAAAATCAAGTGTCAATAGTGTAAGAACTACAAATACAAATCATGAGTCAAATACATCAGAAATATACACATAGGGTTAACATCTATCTCCGAATACAAATAAATACATAACCACTACAGAAAGACAGAAGTGAACTCCCGATGCATGAATATCCAACCGCTACCTTGAGAAATCTAAAGGCGCTCGAGATCAATCAATCTGAGGCGCACTCGAGGTAAGACCTGCATTGAAAGGGCGCAGTAGGCGTGAGGACGGTCTACTTGTACTCAATAGGTATCATAGGACGACCAAGCAAAGTTGTAAATAAAGCATACAAATATACACTAAGGGCATGTCACCTGCAATCAAAAAATTTTCCACAACATTAACCCACACCACTTGCACTAACAGTTTCTACTATATCTACACATAATACAACAACACACCAGATAGAGATACAATTATGCATAATATCACATACAAGAAGAACAATAGAGGAACATGTATAATCAAGATTATCAAGTATAAATAAAGGAAGATAAAACAATTAGACACTAACAAGTCAAGATATAGAACAACTAGATAGATGACAAGTCAATATGGCAATACAAACACAGCATAAACATAACAAAACAAGTGCAATGTATATGATGATGATGCACGAGATCATCACACAACCTTTATATACACTCACGAAGGCAAGCCTCCCGATGTGGGACCTATGGGAGTTTGTCAACTCTTATACAATCCATATCAATATCTCCGTGACACTTTCCTCGAGGAGGGTTATAAAATTCGATGTTCCCAGTGTTTTTAGAATTTTCAGTATTTCCAGAACATATAAGACACAAATCAAGTATGACAAACAACAACAAAAAATGTATATATATAACATGCAACAAACAAGTAAAATTATGTGTATGATGCCACCAGGATGATAATGCAATGTTCACGACCTATCATAATAAGTATTTCCATAACCAACCACATAAAGTATTTCCACAACCAATCATAATAATATATTTTTACAACCGCGTGAGCCAATATCCATTCATTAATTTCACCATCCATGAATTTTCATATGTTTCATATGCTAACAAGTGTGGATATATCCCAAGAAACCAATGATACCATATTAGGCATTTCAACAACACAATACAATTATTCATATGTATTCAAGGCTTTCAATATCACATAGGATCCCACACGGTCATACATATCACATAAAATCTCAATTTCAACAATTACGTCACATATAGGTCCTCACACGGGCACAACATAACCCTTTTTCATGATTAATTTCCACCCTTAATATGTATTTTGTACCATCATTAACTACCCACCCCAGTCTGAAAGAGTTAAGCCATAACCTACTTCAAATGCCGAAACTGATCCGCTACATTTTGAACCTGCAATCTTGATTTCCACGAACAATTTAAAATCCACTAAAAACATCAAATATGGAATCTACATGTCAAAACAAAACTAATAACTCCCATATTGACTACTTTTGGTTTCGGTCAAAATGGACCTCGAAATAGATTTTCAAAAAAGAAGGGTAAAATCAAAACTTAACTTCAAAAACGTGTTTTTCATATTTTTAGAAACATACAGCTGAAAACCTAAGTCAAGTCGAGTTTTAAATCGAAGAAGAACCATTTTTAAGTTTTACTAGCAAAAATCTTTGAAATCCAAGTTAAAATCAAGAATCATAGTTGTTTTAAAGGTTAAATTGATGAAAAACTAGTAATTATAAGATTAAAATATTATTCAAGTGAAAATGAGTGAAATTGGGGTTTAAAATCAAGCCACAATATGCTTGGGTTTTTTAGAAATTAATCAAAAGATACTAAGAAAAGGGGTGATTTCTTACCTTAATTAGATCCATAAGAGAATCAAGAAATAGATGTTATTCTAGTTTCTCAAGCACCCACAAGCTTCACTTTTAAGTTCTCACACTATTTTAGGGTTTTAACTCTCAAGAGGAAAGATAAAAAATGAGTAAAATGGGCCAAAAAAGTCGCTTTAATAGTACAGATTTTTTTGCATCAACTATTGAAAAAGTTGTTTTTAAAGTCAAACCCAGACTTCAATGGGGTGCCCGAAATTCGTTTGGAGTTCGATATACACAAATTAAATATGTAGACACACTAAATTTGATGCTCTGGACTCAATGGTGAAATTAGATTTGTAAAAAAAAACATCATTTTCACAAAGTTGACCACCAAAATTGAAAATCATAATTTTCCAAATCGAGGGTGGAAATGAAATTTAAAAGCCGTAAAATCACACCAAACATGTTAGCAACCTAAATTGACGTTCTGGACGGGTTGGCGAAGTCGAATTTTCCATCTGAGGTCATTTCAACCAAATGTAGATCCCACACTCATATTTCTAATTTTTCAACTTTTCAATTAACAGGTTGAAATGAGCTTGGGTGATCGGGACCTGAACCAAAGGTCTACCTAGCCTAAAATTTATATTTAAGAGCTACTGGCATAGTCAGTTAAATCATCTATTGCACGGATCAAAAGATATTCACATATGTCTAAAATAAGACTCTCAAACCCATCAAAAACCACAATATCGCATAAATGGTACCAAAATGCATTTGAGACCCATGCCAATCACCCCCACACCCCAGAAATACCATAATGGAATTATGGGAAAGGGTAAAATAGTTAAATCACACAAAAATATACATTTCACATATTTCATCAAATTTTCAGGTCGTTCTATTATCCACTACTAAAAATCTAGTTCGTCCTTGAACAAAAGGCAAAAGAAATACCTGAATCAATGAAGAGCTAAGGATAAGAACTACGCATATCCAACTTGACATCCCTAGTAGCCTCATATACAGGTCGATGTCGTCACTGAACCTTAACCACATGGATGACTCTGGAGCACAACTGCCTCACATCTTTAGACAAAATAGAGATCGACTCCTCAACAAAAAATAATTGCTCATCAAACTGAAATGACTCCCATAGGATAACATGAGATTCATCTGGAATATAACGACGAAGCATAGAAACATAAAAAACTAGATAAACAACTACTAGATCTGAGGATAAAGCTAACTCATGGGCCACATCAATAATGCCTGAAGAATCTCAAATGGACCAATATACCTGGGGCTAAGCTTACCCCTCTTTCCAAACCTTATCACAACCTTCATGGGTGAAACTCAAAGGAAAACATAATCCCCAACACCAAATGTCAAGGCACAAAGTCTACAATCAGCATAGCACTTCTGCCTACTCTGAGCCGCTCTAAGTTTATCCTGAATGATTCGGACTCTATCCAAAGACTCATGAATCAAGTTCGTACCTTGAGGTCTAACCTCAGAAACATTAAACCAACCAACTGGAGAGTGATAATGCTTACCATATAATGCCTCAAAATGAGCCATGTCGTTACTGAAATGGTAGTTATTATTATATGCAAACTCTGCTAAAGCCAAGTATTGCTCTCACTAACCACCAAAATCCACCACGCATGCACAGAGCATATCCTCTAAGACCTAATTAGTCTGATCTGACTGACCGTCAGTCTATAGGTGAAACATTGTACTAAAATCAACTTGAGCACCCAACTCATCCTTAAAAGTCTTCCAAAAGTGAGATGTGAAACAGAACCTCAATTTGAAATAATGGACACACGCACACCATACAATGCACAATCTTATGAATATAGATATGGACCAATCTCTCAACATCGAATAAGACCTAAACTAAAATAAAATAAGCTGACTTGGTTAATCGATCCACGATGACCCAAACACTGTCAGAACCTTGATATGTATGAGTTAAACTAGTTACAAAGTCCATGGTGATCTGCTACCACTTTCACTCAGGAATAGGTAACCTCTGAAACAAGCCACTAGGTCTCATATGTTCGGGCTTTACCTATTAACAATATAGGTAATGAGCTACAAAATCCACTATATCTTCCCTCATACTACCCCACCAGTAATGATGCCTCAAATCACGATACGCCTTAGTCACACCTGGATGGATGGGATAGCTGGAACAATGGGTCTCTTTCAAGATCGACCTAATAAAGTCACCTACTCTCGGTACACAAACTCGGCCTCTAATCTAAAAAATCTATCTGAATTAAGTGAGGCTTCCTTAGCCTCTCCACTCAATACCTTATCTCGAATCAACCTCAATCCAACATCATCAAACTGATGAGCTCGAATCTGCTCCATTAAAGAAGATTTAGCCTCTATAAATGCCAAAATACGCCCAGGTGTTGAAATATAAAGCCTAACCATCTTGTTAGATAAAAAGTGAACCTCTAAGGTTCAAGGAATCTCCTGGGTCAAAAGATGCGCCAAGCTACCCATGCTAGTCGACTTTCAGCATAAGGTATTCTCAACCACATTAGCTATGCCCAGATGATAGAGAATAGTCAAGTCATAATCCTTAAGCAACTCAATCTGACAATGCTGCCTCATATTAAGATCTTGCTTGGTGAAGAAGTATTGAAGGCTATGATAATCTAAGAAGATCTCACAATGAACTCCATACAAGTACTATCTCCATAACTTCAAGGAAAACACAACTGCGTACAACTCCAAATCATGGATATAATAATTTCTCTCATGAGACTTCAACTGATAAGATGCATAAGCAATCACCTCACCTTCCTACATCAACACAATACCCAATCAAATACTTGAAGCATCGCAAAACACAGTAAATCCTATAACCTCCTTGGGCAAAGACAATATAGGAGCTGAAGTCAACAAATCATTGAGCTTTTAAAAGCTCGCCTCACAAGCATCAGACCACTGAAAGGAAATATTCTTCTGAGTCAACTTAGGTAAAGGGGTGTTATAGGAAAAAAAACCCTCCACCAAACATCGATAATATCCAGCCAAGACAACGAAACTCCAAATCTCGGTGGGCGAAATAGGTTTAGCCCAATCCCAAACCATTGCAACCTTGGCTTCAAAAGGAATTCATTTGTAACTGGGAAGTGGACATCTTTGCTTTTTTACGTAAAAGGAATTCTTTTTTTGCCACATTTAGTGATATAAAGGTTAGTTGAGAATATATAATCAGATGTGAGGCATAATTTAAAATTTATGATGAGTTCACAACTTATTCTAATAATTGAGTTCATAGTTATAGTTTTTATATATATTTAATTATTTTTTATATAAGTATAATATTTAAATAAAAAGTTATCTTATCAACCATAATACCCTCCCTAGTCACCACATGACCTAAAGAAAGAAATAGATTTAAACCAAAACTTGCACTTGGAGAACTTAGCATACAACTTTTCATCCCTCAATCTCCAAAGCATCATCCGCAAATGCTTATCATTCTCAACCTCACTCTTGGAATACACCAAGATATCATGCATAAATATAATAACAAAGGAGTCGAGTTACAGTCGAAAAACATGGTTCATCGACTGCATGAACGCAGCATAGGCATTGGTTAACCCAAAGGACATAACCAAGAATTCATAATGACCATAGCTAGTCTGAAAAGCTATCTTCAGAATATCCAAAGCTCTAATCCTCAACTGGTGATAATCGAACCTCAAATCAATCTTTGAAAACACGATAGCACCCTGAAGTTGATCAAATAGATCACTAATATGAGGAAGGGGATACTTATTCTTAATTGTCCCCCTGTTTAACTATCAATAACCAGTGCACATTTGCATAGAACCATCATTCTCCTTCACAAACAAGACAGACGCATCCTAAGGTAAAATACTAGGTCAGATAAATCCCTTATCTAACAACTCCTGCAACTGATCCTTCAGTTCCTTCAACTCGGCTGGGGCCATCCTATAATAAGGAATAGAAATGGGCTTGGTGCCCGACTTAACATCAATGGCAAAATCAATATCACGATCCGGAGGCATACTAAGTAAATTCATAGAAAACACATCCATAAACTCATGAACAACACGAACAAAATCTAAAGAAGGAGGTGAAACAACACTAGTATCACGAATATGAACCAAATAATCTAAACATCCCATCATAACTAATATATGAGCCTGAACATAAGATATGATCCTCTTAGGTTCCGAATGAAGTACGCCCTTCTATGTTAACCTTGGCACACCCGATGAAGCTAAAATCACAGTCTTAGAAAGATAATCTAAGACAATATGATAAGGAGCCAACCAATCCATGCCTAAGATAATATTGAAATCAACCAAATCTAACACAAGTAAATCTGCCTAAGTCTCATGGCCACAAAAGGTCATAATACAATATCATTACACCTGATCCACTACTAAAGAATCTCTTACGGGGGTAGATACATGGATAGGCATAGCAAGAGGCTCACTAATAAAATCAAAACCCAAAGCGAAATACATAGACACATAGAAGAAAGTCAATTTGGGATCAAATAACGTTGATGCAGGTCTGAAACAAATGGGGATATACCTGTGATCATAGCATCAAACACCTCCACCTCTAGACTGGCGGGTATAGCATAACATCGACTATAACACCAACTGGCTGAATATCCCTATGACTACCACCGCAGGATCCACTACCTCTACCCCTTGCACCTGTGGTAAAACCTGTACCTCTCACAACTGTAATAGGACTAACTCTAATCACATGGTGGGGACAGTCCTTGGCTAAATAGCCAATCTCATGACACATAAAATAAGTCCTATAGCTAGCCTTATCAGGAAGAGAAAGAACCACTGGTCCTTAATGGCCTCCTTGCACTACTGAGGCCAAAGAACCACCCCAACCTCTGTAAGGTCGCCTGCATTGGCCTACCCCGATATCCATGAGAACCCCTGAAATCTCTACCATGAGAAACCTGACCTCTAATATCACCAAAATGGCACATCTTTTTGGCGCCTCCCTGTGATACCCTAAGAATACCCTCTATCATCTTTGCATGATCCACAATGCTCTAAAAAGTTGCTTTACATACAGCCACCTCTAATGTATCCAACTAAAAGGATACATTTAAACCCTTCACAAACTTTTGAATCTTCTCAGAATCGGTGGAAATACTTACGTAGGAATATTTGGACAAGGCATGAAAACGCACCTCATACTCTGCAATGGTCATGTAACCCTGCTCCAATAATCAAAATTATCATACACTTGATCCCTCAAACTTTAAGGCACGAATCTCTCTAGAAAGGCATCAACAAACTGATCCCATGACAACTCAGGAGCATCAACAGGCCTACAATTGACAAATAATCTCCACCAATCTCTCGTGGTATCTCTCAATTGATATGTAGTATAAGCCACAGCATACACACAAAAAGAGTGAAACACAACTCAGAACACAAGGTATGAAAGAAATTCACATGATAAAAATAAAATAAGGGAAGTTCCAAAAGACATCCTATAGCCTCTCAAAAATAGATATAGACATCTACATATCGATCTGTGAGACTCTATTAGACATCCCGTTCTTACACTGTTTATACCAATGAAACCTGGCTGCTCTAATACCAATTTGTCATAACCTAAAACGAGGGTTATGATGGCACTTGTTGCAGCATACCTTGACAAGTAAGCCTATCACCCAAACTAATATGAAAAAGAAAAAGATAAAAATATCCAAAGGTAAGGTTTTTAGAACAAAGCCAAACCATACAAGTAATTATAACACTGTGGAAAGAACATAGACAAATACCATACATTTCCAAAATCAGGTGTCACTAATGTAAGAACTACTAATACAAACCAAGTCAAAGATATCATAAATATCCACACAGGGTCAACATCTGTCTCCGAATACAAATAAATACATAACTACTATAAAAAGGTTGAAGTGAACTCTGGATGTATGAATGTCCAATTGCTACCTTGAGAAATCTGGAGACGCCCGAGATCAACCAATCAGAGGCACACTCGAGCTAAGACCTGCATTGAAAGAGCGCATTAGGCATGAGTACGGTCCACTTATACTCAGTAGGTATCATAGGCCAATCAAGCAAAGTAGTAAATAAAGCATATAAATATAAACTAAGGGCACATCATTTGTAATAAAAAAATGTCCCACAATAGTAGTACATACCATTTGCACTAACAGTTCTACAATATCCACACATAATACAATAACACACCAGATAGGCACACAATTATACACAATATCACATACAAGTTGAACAAAAGAAGAACATACATAATCAAGATCATCAAGTACAAATAAAGAAAAAATAGAACAATTAGACACTAACAAGTCAAGATATAGAACAAATAGATAGATGATAAGTCAATATGGCAATACAAATACAATATAAACATAATAAAACAAGTACAATACATATGATGGTGATGATGCATGAGGTCATCGCACAACCTTTGTATACACCCATGAAGGCAAGCCTCATGACGTGGGACCCATGGGGGTTCTTCAACTCATATACAATCCATATATCAATATCCGTTCCCCAACACATTTTTTGGGGAGGGTTATAAAATCTGATGTTACCAGCGTTTCCAGAATTTAAAGCATTTCCAGTATTCCTAGAGCATATAAGACACAAAAAAAGTATGACAAACAACAACAACAAGTATAGATTATAAAACATGCAACAAACTAGTGAAATTATGTGTATGATGCCATGAGGATGATAATGCAATATTCACGACCCATCATAATGAGTATTTCCACAATCAACCATATGAAGTATTTCCACAACCAATCATAATAATATATTCCACAACCACGTTAGCCAATATCCACTCATTAATTTCACCATCCATGAATTTTCAAATGTTTCATATACCAACAAGTATGAATACATCATAATACACCAATGATACCACATTAGGATTTTTAACAACACAATACAATTATTCATATGCATTCAAGGCTATCAATATCACATGGGACTACACACGGTCACACACATCACATAATATCTCAACTTCAATAATTACGTTACATACAGGCCCCCACACGGGAAAAACACACAGATAGTCATTTTTCATAATTATTTCTCACCCTTAACATATATTTTGTACCATCATTAACTAACAAGCCCAGTCTAAAAGAGTTAAGCCATAACCTACCTCGAATGTCAAACTCAGTCCACTACACTTTGAACCCATGACATTAATTTCCACGATCAATTCCGAACTTTACTAAAAACATCAAATATGGAATATACGCATCAAAACAAAAACCATCGACACCTATATTGATTACTTGGTTCGGATCAAAACGGACCCCTGAAATGAGTTTTAAAAAAAGGACAAAATTGTAACTTTACTTTAAAAATATGTTCCCATATTTTTAGAAACATACATCTGAAAACCCAAGTCAAATCGAGGTTTAAATCAAAGAAAATCATTTTTAAGCTTTACCGGCTAAAATTTTTGAACTTCAGGTCAAAACTAAGAATCAAAGTTGTTTTAAAGTTAAACTGATGAAAAACTAGTAATTGTAAGATTAAAGTATTATTCAAGTGAAAAGAAATGAAATTGGGGTTTAAAATCAAGCCCTAAATTTTTGGGGTTTTGAGAAATTAATTAAGAAATTACTAAGAAAATGCGTGACTTCTTACCTTAAATCCATAAGAGAATCAATAAATAGATTAATCTAGCTTTCTAAGCACCCACAAGCTTCACTTTTAAGCTCTCACACTATTTTAGAGTTTAATTCTTAAGAGGCAAGATGAAAAATTAGCAAAATAGCCCCAAAAATCTGCTTTAATAGTGCAAATTTTTATGCACCAGCTATTGAAAAAGTTTTTTTTTTAAGTCCAACCCGAACTTCAACAGGGTGTCCGAAATTCGTTCGGAGTCCGATATACGCACACGAACTATGTAGTCACACTAAATTTGATGCTTTGGACTCAATGGCAATATCAAAAAATCTAAAAAAAATCATTTTCACAAAGTTGACCCCCAAAATCTGAAATCACAATTTTCAAAACGAGGATCGAAATGAGATTTAAAAGTCGTAAAATGACACAAAACATGTTACCACCCTTCAATCGACGTTCTAGACATGTTGGAAAAGTCGTATTTTCCATCCGAGGTCGTTTCAACCAAATGTGTGTCCCATTCCCATTTTTAATTTTTCAACTTTCTGACCGACAGGTCGAAATGAGGTCGGGTGCATCGGGATCTAAATCAAAGGTCTACCTAGCCTTAAATAGATATTCCAAAGCTGCTGGCGTAGTTAGACAACCATACATCGCAGGGATCAAAATATATCCACATAAGTCCAAAATAAGGCTTTCACAGCCATCAAAAACACAATATCACATAAATGGTACCAAAACGTATTCGAAAATTGTGTCAATCACCCCCACACTCGAGAAATACCATAATACAATTAGGGGAGGGGTAAAACAGTCAAATCACACAGAAACACACATTTCACATATTTCATCAAATTTTCAAGTCGTTACAACTAATTAGGGTTTGCTTGATAGATTTTGGTTTAACAAAGATTTTTGTTGTATCAACTTGTAGGCTGCTTTACTAATTAGGGTTTGCTTGGATATCTACCTGCACATTCACAAATACTGAAAAGATCAGGATCTCATGCGATCCGTTGTTGTATTTTTATATAATTTTGAAGACATATACCAGAGACTTTGTTTTGGAATTATTTGGGGAGCTTCTATTACTAAATATTTGGTTATGGAGCAAAGAATTCATAATTGAAGCTAATAGCTTACTTAATGCAATTTGATCTGTTGAGTTCTTTTGAGCAGTGGAGTGGAGTTGAGGAGAAAAACTAAAAGAAATAGGTAAAGTGGTTGTTGATTTAACTTTTGCTGATATTAGTAATGAGATTGTACTATACATGGTCAATCATTGTCCATCAAAATGAATTTAAAGAATTTAGAAAGAAAAAGTTACAATAACCGTCTGGCTTTAAAGAGTCCAAGCAATATACTCCCTCCGTCTCATTTTACATGACCCTATATTAAAAATAATTGGTTTATTTATTTGTCCAAATTATAAGATCAAAATAATTTTTTTAATATTTTTTTGGCACAATACATAAACATGCCATTTAACTTGGCATCAGGTCACATGTATGCCCTCCAACTTTGGATGCGGATAAGTAGACACGGTAAACTTATATAAAGTTAAACAAGTAGACACATATGTACTATGTGGCGTCTTAGGTGGCTAATTCTTGGCCTACGTGTATTGTGTCACATAGGACATGTATGTC
Organism: Capsicum annuum; assembly: GCF_002878395.1. Classification (NCBI taxonomy): domain Eukaryota; kingdom Viridiplantae; phylum Streptophyta; class Magnoliopsida; order Solanales; family Solanaceae; genus Capsicum; species Capsicum annuum. The sequence continues at coordinate 114,940,001 of NC_061112.1, read as the reverse complement.
TACTTATTCAACTTTATATAAATTTAAGTGTCTACTTGTGTAAATCCGAAATTAGAGATTATAGATGTGGCTTAAGCAAAAGTTAAAAGGTATGTTTATGTATTATGCCTTTTTTCTTTCTACTCTGAGTATTAAATAACTAAATAAACTAATAATAATATTCAAATGTAGAATTTCAAAACATTAATGCCACACATAAATTTTAATCTTGGTTCTTTATGAACTTTATGTGTTAGGGTAATATTTAATTTTAACAGTATACAACTTTATGGATGTGTTTCTCAATCAACAAAGAGCCGCATATTAAAGCATTGCTGGTGACTTGACACTTATGTTCTAAATTTCTGTGCTTCCTACTTCTCTCGTCTGTTTATGCTCTTTATTATAAGCATTCTTTTCTTGAGTTGAATGTGTGACAGAATTAGCACCTTTTAATTTAAACTCATTGTATCCAAACGTCCATGATTAAATGACTTACACTAGATTATCGTTGATTTGAATCAACTAAGACTGGAAATGAAAACGTTTTTGCTGACTCATAGTATGTTTCCATCTTAAAGAAGTTGTTTGAAGGCTACAAAATATAAATACCTGCAAGCCTATACATGGATGTTCAGAAGTTACTCCACTTACAGTTGGAATTTATGGTTTGAATAGGACTTTACTCATCAGACTATTGAGTTCATGGAACATCTTCAGTGGAGGTTCAACGAGTGCGACAACACACTGGCTTACTGCATTGGATGACGAAAATATATTTGAAATATTAATATTATTTATATAAATATGCTTAACATGGTTTAAATATATACGAGATGTTTGGCCTGTGTATGAAGTTTAAAATATTCATTATAAACTTAGCTACTATATTAGTGATAGTGAAAAAAGAATAAAGTGACCGTTCAAAAAGTTAGTTATTGTTTCAGGAAAATCTCCCAAAACTCTCTCGGTGCATGTTTGTTAACGTGCGCTAACCATGGGTAGACGAGCAAAGGGAGTGACCTCGACAGCACTACAGAATCAGGAATTTCTGCCGGTGAAGAATGGGAAAGCGGCGAGGGAGGTAGAAAGCTCAGCTAGTGACAAAGTGGTAGTTGGAAGCTCTACACCACCAATTGGGTCAATAACCGTGGAACCACAGGGAGTGCAAAATGCTGCAAAAGAGGCACCGATGAAGGAGAAAGTGGAAGAATGGAACTCACAGATGAGAGGAAGAATGTCTTGGGCGGATGAAGTAGAACAACAAAGTACGGGTAAGGGTAAAACTACTTCATCAATTTGGGAGAAATTTGATATAACAAAAATTGCAAATGCGGGATTTAAGCTAGAATTCGTAGAGCCAGAATGTATTGGGGATGAATGCATAGGGGAAATTGAGCTGGATGACATAAGCTCGGAAGTGGAATTCTGGAGGAACTCAGTTGTGTGTTATGTGTTGGGGACTCATCCCCCATTTACGGTTTTAAATGGTTATATACAGAGGATTTGGGGGAGATATGGAATCAATAAAGTAGTTATGATGAAGAATGGAATAATACTGGTGCGATTTGATAGCGAAGTGGAGAAGAATGATGTTATACAAGGTGGAATCTACCATTTCGACAACAAGCCCCTAATTGTGAAGGAATGGCCGCCGGAGATGGAATTTTCCAAAGAAGAATTATTGACAGTGCCTATATGGATTAAACTTCCAGGACTGGACTTCAAATACTGGAGTATGAGGGGATTAAGTAAAATTGGAAGCCTAGTGGGAAAACCGCTAATGGTTGATCGACCAACTGAGAAAAAACTGGGCTTCAATTTCACAAGGCTGCTGGCTGAGGTGAAGGTGGGAGATGAAAACCAGATGAGATAAAGTTTAAAAATGAACGAGGTATAGTGATTACACAAACAGTGACATATGACTGGAAGCCGTCTATCTGTTCACATTGCTGCAAATATGGGCATGAGAAGGAGACATGTAGGAAGTTGCTACCTAAGGGACAAGGAAAGAAAGCAATAATGATAGTAAATGATAGCGACTCAGAGATTGAGGAAGGAGAAATAGTGGTTGAACCTGGTAAAGGGAAGAACTCAGCTAACACAAGAGAAGGTATGCGGGACACCGCACAAGGTGGAGGTAACCTGATCTCAGCTGGGGGAGAAGTCACTAAAGAGAATACTTGGTCACATCCTAAGAGACCAGTTATAGCAATAGCAGGAACTCAAAATGTTGTTAGAGTGGGGAATAATTTCAAACCGTTGGAGCAAAAACAAAATGGTGGTAGTAGTAAAAGTGGGGGGTCTGCCGCTGTCCCATCTAGGGATGGTTAACATACTTACTTGGAATGTACGAGGCCTAAATGGCCTCGTAAAATAGAAGGAGATAAAAATCCTCTGTAATGAAGTGGAAGCTGGGTTAATTTGTTTGGTGGAGACTAAAATAAAAAGAAATAAGCTGGTAGAGGTGGCTGGTAGAATGTTTGGGGGTGGAGATCCTTTTCAAATCATCAATACCATCACAATGGTAGAATATGGATGATTTGGAGGGAAGATCAGTATGATGTGGATGTCATTGATCCAACTGCACAGACAATCACTAACAAGGTGAAGTGCAATTCTACACAGCTGATGTTAAAACTTACACTAGTATATGGGTTCAATAAAAAAGAAGAGAGAAAAGAGCTCTGGGAGTACTTGGCTACAACTGGTGGCACTATGAAGGATCCTTGGATAGTTTTAGGAGATTTTAATTCAATACTGCATCTAGAAGATAGGATTGGAGAGAATAAAGTAAGCTATGCAGAAATAGAGGAATTACAAAAATGCATTGATGCTTGTAAGATGATGGAGATGGCTGGCTCAGGGTGCAAATATACCTGGAATGACAATCAAAATTCTTATCAGATCTTCTCTAAAATTGACTGGTGCTTTATCAATGGAGAATGGTTAGATGAGATGCCAACATGTGGAGTCAAATTTCTCCCCGAAAGAGTGAGTGATCATAGCCTTATCCATGTCAAAATGCAAGGATTACAAAGAGGGAGGAAAGCTTTCAGATATTGTAATGTACGGAGCAAGCACCATTCATTTGAAACAGTAATTCGAAGAGCTTGGGATGCTCAGATTCAAGGCTATAGTATGTATGGTGTTGTGCAGAAATTGAAGAAGCTGAAGTATATGTTGAGAGAGCTACACAGAGAATTTCAGTAATATCATGAATGATTCAAAGGAAGCAAGGGAGAAATTGAGGATGGCCCAGGCTCAACTACAACAAGATCCGTTGAACGTCAATTTGCAAATGGAGGAAAGGGTTTCAAGTAAGAAATTTAAAAGGCTAAATTACATGGATGAAATGACCTTGTAACAAATTAGTAAAGCTACATGGATCAATCTTGGAGATGATAACACTAAATATTTCCACTCTATCATTAAACAAAGGAAGATGATGATAGGAATAACTCAGTTACAAGATGAACTGGGACACTAGAAGCATGAACCTCAAGAGATTGCTGAAATATTTGTAAAATTCTACCAGAAACTTTTGGGAGCATTTGGTGGGGCAAGACAAAAGGCAAATCAGGGATTTTTTTAATGCAGGTCACACTTTAACAGTTAAACAACAAGTGAGCCTACTTAGAATGTATACCAAGGAAGAAGTGAAGTCGGCCATGATGAGTATAAGTCATAATAAAATCCCAGGACCAGATGGGTTTGGGAGTGGATTATTCAAGGAATCATGGAAAATAATAGGAGAACAAGTGACTGATGCTGTACTGGAAATCCTGGAAAATGGGAAGATGTTGCAGCAACTAAATGCCACAATTATTACTCTAATCCCGAAGATGGACAAACCAACAAACGCAGGTCAGTTTAGACCAATATCATGTTGCAATGTACTCTATAAATGCATATCAAAGGTCCTATGTAGGAGAATGAAAATAGTATTACCTTCACTGGTCAACAACTCCCAAGGAGCTTTTGTGCAGGGAAGGTCATTAGTACATAATGTACTGATGTGCCATGACATCTTGAGACATTACAATAGGAAAACATTTGCTAAATATTTGATGAAGATAGATTTGAAATAGCTTATGACATGGTAAGGTGGGAGTTTGTGGAGGAAAAGTTATATGGATTGGTTTTCCACCGAAATTTGTGAAGCTGGTCATGGTGTGTTACAACAACAAAATTTTCAGTGAAGGTAAATGGTGGAACCCATGGATACTTTGAAGGAAAGAGGGGTTTGAGGCAAGGGGATCCTATTTCTCCTCTACTATTTGTCTTGGTAATGGAATATCTATCTAGAGTTCTCCAGCAAATGAGCAGGCTCCCTGATTTTAGATTTCACCCTATGTGCAAGGGGCATGGTTTGACACATCTTGTGTTTGCAGATGACCTTATGGTCTTCTGTAAAGGGAATGTAGCATCAGTTCAAAGGATTATGGAAGCTTTGGGACACTTTACTATGGTAACTGGCTTAGAGGCAAACAAAGACAAATCAAACATCTTCCTTGCTGGAGTTAAGGACAGTATAAAAATGGAAATCCTATAGGTGACTAGCTTCACTCTAGGGTCATTCCCAATAAGATACTTGGGGCTACCCTTGTCACCAAAGAAATGGAGCAAAGTTGAATATCAGCAGCTATGTTTAAATATCACTGACAAGATCAGAGCAGTATCCACAAGACATTTATCTTATGCAGGGAAATTGCAAGTTATAAACTCAGTATTATTTTCTTTACAGAATTTTTGGTGCTCAGTGTTTATGTTGCCTCAATCCATATTGAAGGAGGTTGATAAAAGATGTAGGGAATTTTTGTGGGGAGGAGCAGATGAGAAAAACCAAGTATCTTTTGTGCCAACCCAAAAAATAGGGAGGCCTAAATATTAGAGGGAGCAAATTGTGGAACATAACAGCTGTAGGGAAGTTAATATGGATGCTGATGGAAAAGAAAGACATACTGTGGGTTAAATGGGTTAATGGATACATATGAAAGATGGAGATAATTTTTGGACAACCAACACTACAAGAAATCTGATTTTTAGTGGCAAAAAAAGTCGCCACTAAAGGATGAAATGTCGCCACTAAAGACTTTTGGCAGCGACAAATATGGCGTTGGTAGTACTTCCGAATCTAAAGGTTATTTGCAACAAAAAGTATGGTCGCCATAATAGAAAGGTATTTGTGACAAGTTTTATCGCCACAAAAGGTAGACAATTGGCTGCAAATTGTATTTTGACAAAACACATATTGGATAGGTCACCACTGATATACAAGAATTAGCAGCAACTTTACCGCTGCAAAATCACCATCATCTGCGATGACATATTTCTCACCACAAAATCTGAATCATCTTTGACGACTTATTTCTCGCCACAAAAACCTATCTATTATCCGGAACGACTTATTATTCGCCACAAAATCATCATTATTTGTGACGACTCATTTCTCACCACAAAACCCGTGCTATTAACTGTGACAACTTATTTCTCGCTACAAAATCACCATCATCCGTGAAGACTTTTTCCTCGCCACAAAAAATTTTCTATTAGCTACAACCTTTGTCGCCACAAAATTAGTATCACTATTGACCACATATTTATATTAGTAGCAACCCATGTCGCTCCTATATCTTTAAATATTAGTGGAGACTCTTATATCTTGTTGCTAAAAATAAAATTATAATAGCAAAATTCATTGCCACACATCTACTTAATCATTAGTGGCAATTCTCATTTTGCCACTAGATTAAATTTTGTGCTCAAATAAAAATATTGTTTTCATCAACCAAAGAATTGAATTTATTCAATACCTACATTAGACAAAATTGACAACAAATCTAAGAATTACATATAATATTAGCTATTAAAAGTATCCCATAGCATTTTACAAAATCATTCTCTGACTAAATATTACAAGTACTTCACTTACTAAGAAATCAACGATACATACATTAATAATGATATATATAGTACTTCAGTTTTATCATATTCATACATATGATAAAAAATCTAACATTCATTCTACGCCTTCATGCGCCTCCTTAGTCAACCCATTGTTTAAGAACGCCCCTGCCATTAAAACACACTAAGTAACTTTATGAGTATTGAAAAAAAAAATGCATACATATACTGAATGAACTAAAAGGCAGTGGTGAAGATTTCATTAACGAGGTGACAAGTTCTCCCCTGAAATGATTAATTCCAACTACACCCCTGAAAAGATTAAAAATACGTAAATCTTGTAAACTTTTTAGACAAGAAAATGGTACTTCCAATATAATATCTCAATAGATCAATGTCCAATCTAATATCTCAATAGATTGTAAACTTTTTAGACCAGAAAATGGTACTTCCAAATTCAAACAAACCTATAGCTAGCAATTAGTCAGTACATTCCAATTCAGACAAACCTGCTGCTCTTCCCTACACAACACTATACACCTTAACTCTTAGTGGTCAGACCAATTTGACTGATCAAATCCAAAGGAAAACAAGTCCATGATATACTTTTTTCAACAAGTTCTATAACCTATACATCTTAACAAGAAAATGATATACTTTTTCAACAGCTTCTATAACCTATACATCTCAACAAGAAAATTCTATACCTTCTGTATATTTGTTTTTTCAATTTGATCTTTTCTGATTCAAATCTCAAGCTTTAAGCAATTTCATAGTTTGACAAAGATTCTGGAAATACAATGCAAATGTATCCCCACTTGAACTAGCTTTCAGAAAATTATCTCAATAATAAGAGGGAAAATGATATGGTGGGTCAATAAATTCATACCATCATATAAGATAAATAGATTATTACATTCAAGAGATCTAAGGGGAGTGGGTAGAATTACACTGACAAACAATCACCAAAGAGAGTAAAAGAAGCAAGAAACAAAGCTAAAAAGAATGTCGATGGCTAGTTTTACTACAAAGAATCAATCACAGGAAATTACACTAACAACCAATCATCCTTTGTTTTTTTTTCTTTGGTAATATTTCCAGAATTTCATCGTCCTTAGACTATTTTCACATTTTCATTTGCAAATAATGAATTTGTATTTGTGACTTGCAGAAAAAATAATGTCAAAGTGTTGATGGTTCCTTTATGGACAATGAGTTGGACAAGAAAGTACCTGATGCATTCCAGCCATGAGAGAAGCTATTTTTCCTTGAAACATTTTTTCTACTTCTCCTTTCATATGTTCACGCTCCTCTTCCAATTTTTTTTGCAAATCCTTATCCATATCTCTTTTCAAATTGTCAGCCATTTGTTCACTCTCTTTTTGCAACTTTCTTTTTATTTCAAGTTGCATCTCTTAACGCATACTTTCTACCGCTGAATACATGCTAGCCTCTATGTTTGTCTGTTGTGTTTGATTCTTTTTAGGAGGTTTCTTACCATTCCCTTTTCCTCGAACATATCCCGATCTCTCACCAAGAATCGAAGATAAAATCTCATCTCCGGTCATGCGAAGCTCGATCTCTTTGGACTGTTGTTCAACAACAAGTTGTTGGAGCTGTCCCTATAATTATAACCATTTACAACTATTGGTTAATATATTGAAAGTAACTTATAGTACATCAAAAAGGTAATATGGTAGTGATTTCAGAAAATTACATGAATCTGTGCAGATTGAGGATCTAGTCATACACGTTCTCCATTAACATTCTTACGTGTGTGTTGGATCTCCCAGATTTTATCTGGTGTATCTTTTTCTCCTGTTAGAGGATTTCTCTACAATATCAAAAGGATAAATATGTTTGCATAATCAAAAAATTATATAGAATTATATAAATATCAAAGAAGTATATGTAATAATAAAGGAACAAATATGATGTATCTTAACCGTAGATTCCTCTACTTCTGCAAATGATCTTGAGCCACAACAATGTTTAGTTATTTGTTTTTCTCGATTTCTTTTATTTCTCTCGCTGACGACCTACACTTATGTGACCAGATAGAAGTCAGGCTATAAGATAGAAACATCAAGTTGCAGGTTCACCATTTTGTATTTGAAATACGCTAGTCTAAGAAATTGCAAAAGAGGTGCTATTACTTGGCTTGCCGTTAACCAAAAAAACTTGATATGATAAGAAAAACATCCAGGTCTGAGGGTGTGTAACAGTTATATTTAAAGGTACAGACCTATATTTTCTCAAACCAAATTTCAATTATGTATTCGTTACCTTGAATTTATCACTGCCAAAATGTTCTACTAAGGGCTTTTAGTCATCCAACTCAACATCCTCCGGACAATACGACAATATATCTTTATCATTGCTATATCTAAAGTAGATAACATGTAATCGAGCTTTCCATTATCTAAAAAGTTATTGCATAGTGCTTACCACAAAATCTTGCAACTTATGCTCTGGCAGGCCATTTCAAACTTTAAATTTATCCTGCACATTTGTTAAACAAACATAAATTGAGAAATACTGTTTGGTGTTAAAGAGTAATATTAAAATATTGTTTGGTCTGCGAGATTCACTTCCAAGAACAAAACCTTAGAAGTCAACTTCCAAGCTCAAATTTTGTTTTTTTGTGAACATGAAAGAGAAAAAAACCAATATTTCATGGCTGTAGACAATTAAGGTTTGCAAATGCTATACCAGGTCGCCCCCGCAAGATACGGGTAAGATTTCTCCACACAGTAATGTAGATTGCCCGAAAAGAAGCATTCATCATCACAGCCCATTTTTTGGTGATTTGTGAAGATCCCGTGACTTGTTATCCTCATTGATAAGTAAATAGAGATTTTATCCAGAAAAAAATTTTCAATCATACAAAGACACATTAACTAGTCAATCGAACACACAACACAGTTTACTAAAGCTCACAGACCATGTAAGATGTTTTCCACATAGAATCTGATACAGTAACAGTCAAGTAAGATGCTTTCCAAGCTCAGATTTTGCTTTTTTTATGAATATAAAAGAGAAAGAAACCAACATGTCATGGCTGCAGACAACAGAAAAAGTATTTCCAATCATACAAAGACACCGTAGCAAGTCAACCGAACACATAACACTATTTACTAAAGCTCACAGAACATATAAGATTTTTCCATAGAGAATATGATACAGTAATAGCCAAACAAGAGAAAGAAACCAATACAATATTAAGAGTTATTACCTTGACCCTATACCACATTGCTTCTCCATGTTTTAGAACTATCTTCTGCCAACTTCCATCTCGAAATGAGACAGTGGTTCTCATGATCCAACCACAGTAATTGACAATGTCTCTAGCTCTAGAACCCACGGCTCTATCAATGTCATCTAGAATCATTATTTTAATTTTTCCTGTATGTGTAAACTTAAAATCCACAGTTTTGGATTTGTATTTCCTTCTTCCTTTTTCTTATTGATGTGGGAAACTGCAAATCAAAAGAATATATTATTGTAAAACAAAATATATATTTAGATTAACCCAACAAAGTGAACTAACCTACACCAGTTTCATCCTCTACACTAAGGCGTACACTTTCATCTAGATTTCTTGATGATTGTGTCTCTGGGGATGTCCTTTGGATAGGGCCTATTTGCATTTGTTGTGTTTGCAGAGGTCCTTCGCTTGGATTAAATGATTGTCTAGTCTTGAAAGAAGTCCCAACAACTCCTATTGGTTGTATTTGTGGCTGAGATATTGTATCAAAACTTAAACGTTCTGGAAAACTGCCATGGCCGCATCCACATCCCGCACCTCCTCTTCTACTTCTACCTTGTCCTGTTCCTCTCATTTTCTGTAATATTAGGTTAAAAATGAGACGTGTGTCAGAATCATAAATTAAATATGCCAAAATATATATCTACTACCGAGGAAATTATCAATTTATAAAATGAAATTTTAAATCAAACAATTAAAAAATATCATACGGTTTGTTGAACTTTATAAATTTATTGATTCTACTTAAAACACTAATTTCATTGATAAATAAAAGTTGCAAGCATAAGAATACCAAATACAAGATAGCATAATAAAAACACAAAATACAAGATGTCGTTCTATTTAGAACACAAATCACAAGATGCTAGCCTAATATAATAACTTCTCAAAACAAGATGTCATCCTAATAAGAGAAAAAAATGCAAATAGTCACGCCAATATAATATACAATAATTCTTACATGCATCAATTTTGGTGTACCCCAGGCCTAGATCGGAAAGAACTTTTTTTGCTTCATAGAAAGACTTGGGTAAAAATGACCCCTCAGGGAGAACCTCTATTAAAAAGTTCAACAGCTCATCCATCGATTTGTTGCTCCATTGGTTAAGGCACTTCAAGTGGAGTAATTTAACAAAAAAAGACAAGTTTGAGACTTTTGTGCAACTAGGTTAAAGTTCTGTTTGAGCATCTTCTAACATTGTGTAAAACTTTGTTGCATGAACATTTGGATCTTCATTGCCCTCCCGAGAATTACTATTATCATCCAAATTTGTATGTCCACAAGCATCATGAATCATTCCAATAAGATCATCCTGTTCAGTTTCATCATCTTCTACTTCATTACTACCAACAGGATTAGAATTTTCACCTCTTATCAACACTTCTCCATGATAATCCCACACTCTATAAGAATCCCAGATCCCTTAATCAACAAGTGTAGTCTTACATCAACTCTCAGCTTAAACACAGTATTCCTACACTCCTTACAAGGACATCAAATAATAGTTCTTACCCCAGATTGATTGAACGCCTAATTAAGAAAGTTATCTACTCCATCTCTGTAGCTTTGGTTAGATCTATTCATGATATCCAACCAAATTTTATCCATTCCTATCTTTTCAATCATTAAAAAAGACAATTTGTTAATTAAAGATACAAGTATGACAACAATCAAAATAAATACAAGATCAAAGTGTATTGTAAATATCACAAAAAAGTTCAAATTCATACAAATTGAAAAATAAAGTACACTCAAATTCATACAAACTGAAAAATAAAGTATAATTGACAGCACATCGCCAAGCCAGTCAACATGATAATTAACTCTTAAAGAATACTATTAAACTACTGTTTGTTCTACAGGATTTACTTCCAAGCACACAACCTATGAAGTCAACTCCCAACAATACCTATGTTTTCTTCTGTTAATTAATTTTCTAATTAAGCATTGGTCTTCTTCTTCATAATATTTTTTAGTCATATGTCTAAAATTCTTGAAGTTATTAATATGGATCTATCATCCTTAGAGAATAAGGAGGCATATTTATCATTCTTGGAAAATTCAAGGCTTAGATTTTTCTTTTTTATGAACATGAAATAGAAATAAACCAACATGTCAGGGTTCAGACAATGTTTGCAAATGAATGCTATACCAGGTCGCCCCCAAGACACGAGTAAGATTTCTCCACACAGTTAAGTAGATTTTTTAGAAAGCAGCATTCATCATCACAACCTATTTTAAGGTGATTTATGAAGATCATGTCACTTGTTATCCTCATTGATAACTTAATACAGATTTTATTCAGAAAAAGCATTTTTAACCATACAAAGACACCGTAACTAGTCAACCGAACACACATCACAATTTAGTGAAGCTCACAGACCATGGAAGATGATTTCCATAGAGAATATGATAAAGTAATAACAAATAGAAACTTATCACAAATGAATGTTTTGGACAAACTAAAAAATGAAGTATACAATATGATTTTAAATTATTATAGTTTCCTATATGCAGGTGCAGGGGAAAAAGAATCAAACATGCATTTATTAACATTTTGAAGAGTAGGATCAAGTTGGTGTAGTGATTAGGTTAGTAGTACAGGGATGACCAAAAAAAATATTGGTGTGAAAATTATAGTGTAGTGAATGAGGATATCAGCGATGTAGTTAGAGTTGCACCGGAATGCATAGAAGTTCTAGTCTCAGAGATCGTTCCCCCAACCTTTGAACCAAATGTAAATGCCTCAACCTCCACCAAAGCCAGAGTCATGATCTATAGACCCTATAAAAATGATTAGCAAGTTTGAGGGGCCGTCAACTTATTCGGTCATAGCAAAAAGACTTGAGGCTCAGATAAGTGATTAACTTAAGCAATGAGTTCTTTGACACTGTCATGGATGCAAACCCAAGAATATGGGCTGCCCCGCCAAGATACAATCCTGAAACAACAATGCCAGGTTCCAGATTCTTAATAACAATCAATCATCACAGCCCTATCATTTTCAACCATACAAAGACACCGTAACTAGTCAACCGAACACACATCACAATTTAGTAAAGCTCACAGACCATACAAGCTGATTTAAATTGAGCATATGATACAGTAATAGTCAAACAAATAGAAACTAATCACTAAAGTAATGTTTTGGACAAACTAAAAAATGAAGTAAACAATGTGATTTTAAATTATTATAGTTTCCCATAAGCAGGTGCAGGAGAAAAAGAATCAAATATGTACTCATTAACATTTTGAAGAGTACAAGCAAATTAGTGTAGTGATTAGGCTAGCAGTACAGGGATGGTGAGAAAAATACTGGTGTGATGCACCAGAAGCCATAGAAGTTTTAATCTCAGGGATTATGGCCCCAACCTTTGAACCAAAGGAAACTGCCTCAACCCCCACCAAACCTAGAGTCATGATATATAGACCTCCTAAAAAATGATCAACAAGTTTGAGGGGCAGTCAATGTCTTCGGTCATAGCAAAATACTTGAGGCTCAGATAAGTTATTAACCCAGGCAATGAGTTTTCTGACACTGTCATGATTGCAAACCTGATAATACGAGTTGCCCTGCCAACATACAGGCCTGAAACAACAATGCCAGGTTCCATTTCTCAATAACAATCAATCATCACAGTCCTATTATTTTCTTTCCATTCCATTGTTATATAGTTCTGTTGTTGCTTTGCCAATACAGTCTCTGAGAAATAGAGTATAACTGACAACACATCGCCAGGACTCTCAAACTCTTAAAGAATATTATTAAAATACTATTTGGTCTACAAGATTCACTTCTAAGCACACAACCTGTGAAGTCAACTCCCAACAGTACCTATGTTTTCTTCTGTTAATTAATTTTCTAATTAAACATCAGTCTTCTTCTCCATAATATTTTTTAGTCATATGTATGAAATTCTTGAAGTTATTAATGTGGATCTATCATCCTTAGAGAATAAGGAGGCATATTTATCATTCTTGAAAAATTCAAGGCTCAGATTTTGCTTTTTTATGAAGATGAAAGAGAAAGAAACCAATATGTCATGGTTGCAGACAATGTTTACAAATGAATGTTATACCAGATCGCCCCCCAAGACACGAGTAAGATTTCTCCACACAGTGATGGAGATTTTCCAGAAAGAAGCATTCATCATCACAGCCTATTTTAAAGTGATTTGTGAAGATCACGTCACTTGTTATCCCCATTGATAACTTAATACAGATTTTATCCAAAAAAGTATTTTCAACCATACAAAGATACTGTAACTAGTCAATCAAATACACAACACAACCTTCTGATTTAGAGTCAGATGCGCTACCATTACGGCATGGATGACAAAAGAAAGAATTTGAGAATCGGGTAAAATGAGAGAATGAAGACAGTATCAAAATCCTATCGATGTTGTAAGACAAACTGCAAGAAGAGGAGCAATTATATCTCGACTCCTTTGTACATACAGTCAAGATTACTCATCTATAACAAAGACTACGAAATTGGGTGGGAAAAGATAACAAATCTCATGTTGGGGGAACGATCCCTGAGACAAGAACTTCTATGGCTTTCGGTGTAACTTTAACTACAACACCGATATCTTCATTCACTACACTAATTGTCACACCAATTTTTGCCTCCTCATCCCTGTACTGCAAGCCTTGTAACCTATTAAACATTAAACAATAAACTTTTCTCTGCAACAATACCAAAAGGTCTACAAATTTAAAAATAAACTTTCGGCTTACCCAAATAAAGATAATGATAACTCGCTGACAATTTTTAAAATAAAAAATTAATAAAATACAAAAAATGAATTAGTGAGAAACATAAATTGTACCTTTGGCTCTAACCTCAAGAATTTTGAACTCTATTCCTTCTCCCTTCGACCTTACAAAATTTTGTTACTACAGATTTTCAAATAGATTAAAGAAATTGCACATGCAATCTAAAAAATTACATATATACCAAAAAGGGTTTTGACCACATACCTTGGAGCACCAACTTTGACAACCTCATTTGAGAAAAAATAAAAATTTTTAGCAAAGAGATACCCTGTTCCTGCAAAAAATTGAGTTAATAGAAATGCATGTGAAAATAAAAAATGCATATACACCAACAAATCAATTTGAGAAATAACTTTAGAAAACCTTAATTCAGTAAACAGGAAATTGTTTAGGTATTTTATCTAACAAATTAAGCTAACCCATTTAGGAAATTTGAGATTTGAGAAAAGTTTTAACCAACAAACCTAACAAATTTCAGCTAACCCATGTAGAGAATTTTGTTTCTTCAATGGGTTTGAGATCTTGCTTGAGAGATGATAAAGGTTGAGCAAAGCTAGCTTGACCTTCAGCAGAGAGACGATGAAAGAGCAGCTTGAGCTTCAGCAGAGAAAGAGACTATGAAAGAGAAATGAACTTTTTTTTCTTTTTTAATTATCTAAAAAGTCCTTAATTATATACATACCAGAAGCTTCCTATTATTAAAATTTTAAAAAATAAAATAATTTACTTTTAGTGGCGACGTTATCGCCACAAAATTAATTCAGAGGAGATATTTTATTAGTCATCACTAAAAAAATGGAGCGAAAATTTTATTATTAGCGGGAATTGAAAATTTTATTATAGTGACAACTATTAGAGGCGACAAAAATTATCCGACGCTAAAAGACAGCGATAATAAATGTCGCCACTAAATACTATGTTTTTGCAGCAACATATTGACTCGCCACTAGTTGTCTCCACTAAAAACCAGATTTCTTGTAGTGCAATCCGAGCCCAGATAATAGTTGGTATTGGAAAAAACTTCATAAGCTGAAAGTAAAAATGCTCAGTTGGTATAACAATAGTCGATATTTCTTAACAACAATGGCAGGTATTCAATGACCAGGGGATACCTGGATCTACTTCCGATCGAAAGGAGAGTAATGGGAGCGGAATTAGTGTGCAATAGAGTAACATTGCCTAAACATAGGTTCATACTCTGGCTAGCAACATTAGGCAGATTATTCACGAAAGACAGATTGGGACGGCTTGGCATTGAATCTGATAATAAAATGTGTGTAATGTGTACAAAAGATAAAGAAGAAACTGTTGTGCACTTGTTCCAGGAGTGCACTTAGACAAAGAAAAGCTAGTTCGACGTGAAGGAGGGGACTGGAGTACACTTTCAGAAAGGTGCAAAGGAGACTATACTGATGGTAGCAGGGAAGCATTGGAGTACAAGAAAGAAGAGAATCATGATGGCCATATATGGAGCTGTAACGTACCAGATTTGGCAAGCCAGGAATGTGAAAGTATTCCAGGGAGCAAATGTAAATATGGAGCTAGTTAAACAACAGGTAAAGAGTCCAATTAGAGGGCGGCTAGATATACTACATGCTACGAAGCAAGGAAGGAAATATGCATATCTGATACAAACCATTTATAATTAGTGCTTTAATTAACTCACTGAGGGCTGCCATCCTTTCCAGGGAGGGGCAGCATCATGGTGCTCCTTAGGTGTAATTGATGGATTGTTTGTTTATGATAATAATTCACATTTTATTGCCAAAAGAAAAAGTTAGTTTAACAGAGATACATTTAAAATTTTGTAGAATTTAATTAAATTAACTTTTCATATTGAATAATTAAATGAATTTACGTATTTGACAATTTTGAAAGTGGGATGGGAAAGAGTATGATATATAAGTTACCAGTAATTCAGAAGCGAAATGAGGATGGAAGAGAGGTCGAGACATAAAGAACAATAGCAAGTTGAAAGATGAAGATTGGCAGTTTGGATACCATAGGGTTAATTTCTTCCCATAAGCCATTGTTTCTAATTGTATCGGTCACTACTTTTATATTCTTTTGAAAACTAAATAATTTATTTTAAAACTAGCTACTAATAGCCCGTGCAAGGAACGGGCCCAACAAATATTTTTTTTAAATTTATTTTAATTATTGTGATTTATAGTATATTTTTACATATTTTTTAAAAATATATAACAAATTTTTTTTTTTTTAGATATTTTAAGTTGTTAACTATTGTAATTTATAATATTTTTATGTAATTTTCTAATTCTTAGATGGCCATAATAATTAATTATGAGTGCTATAGTAAAGTTACGATTGAAGCAGCGTAGTAGACATATCTTAATGACTCACAACAAGTAATTAGAAGTGATATAACAACATTACTGCAAGAAATACTTGTGCAAAATTTTAAATGGTCATAATAATTAATTAGTAGTGACATAGTAAAATCAGGATTGAAACAACGAAACAGACATGTCTAATTAGAAGCGATATAACAAAATTACTATACAAAAATACTTGGTGAAGCAGCTGAAACAGACATGTCATAAATATCTATTTTACTTTTTTATTAAATATTATTAATTTTCTAATACATAAATAAATTTATAATAATTAATTAGAGATGATATAATAAAATTACGGAGGAAGAAACTTATGAAGCAGACAGGAGAAGCAGGGATGTGACGGAGACGTGTCTGCTTCTCCTACCCCATTCCCTCTTATTAGATAAGACTAGCGAGCTTACGCCGTGCTTCACACGGCCCAATGTTGATCCTTAAAATTTTTACGTTATGTATAATTCTACCATTTAATTAAAAGTTTTATTTATTTGGTTGATAAATTCTAAGTTAGACATATAATATTATATTTAGATTGATGAAATTTGCATAACGATATTTTAAGTTGTTCAAACTTTTGTGACATTGATAGTCAATTATATTTTTTAAATAATTTAAGTTCTTAATTATTGCGATTTATAATATTTTTTTCTATTCTACTAATTAGAAGTGACATAGTAAAATTATTATAAAAAATACTTGTGAATTTTTTTTAAGTGTCTCCATATAAGACGTCATGTTAATTTAAAATATCAAAAATTAATTTATCATTTTATTGTCTATTTTACTTTATTTTATTAAATATTATTAATTTTTTAATACTTAAATGACTTATAATAATTAAGTATGGGTAATTTAGTAAAACTACGATTGAAGTAGTTGAACAGTCATGTTATAAATATCTATTTTAGTTTTTTATTAAATATTGTTATTTTTTTAATACATAAATGACTTATAATAATTACTTACGGGTAATATAGTAAAATCACGATTGAAACAGCCGAGGCAGGCATGTCAAACATGAGCAGCCTGCTTCAGCTACTTATTGTGATTTCTTATATAGGATACTAATAATATAATTTTTTTAATGCTTAAATAATCATAATAAGTAATTAGGGATGATATAGTAAAAATCATGATTGGAGTCGCGAAGCTGACATCTATTAAAAGTGATATAGCATAATAACTACAAAAAATTACTTGTGAAAATAATCTAAGTGAGCCTCATATAAGATGTCAAGCTAATTTAAAACATCAAGAGTTAATTTATTATTTTATGTATTTCATATTTTTTTATTAAATATTATTAATTTTTTAATACTTAGTTGACTTATAATAATTAATTAGGGGTGATATGGTAAAATTACGGTGAAACAATTGAAGCAGACATGTCAGAAATATTTATTTTACTTATTTGTATTAAATATTATTAATTTTCTAATACGTAAATAGCTTATAATAATTAATTAAGGGTGATATAGTAAAAACACGGTTGTAGCAGCTTAAGCAGGCAACTGAAGCAGGCATGCCTACCTTCTGCTTACTTAAGCATAAAACTCCCTCTTATATATAACTATTCAATTTAAGTGGCATGATGCTTAGATGACCATAATAATTAATAAGGGTGATATAATAAAATCGCAATTGAAGCAGCGAAGTAGACATGTATTGAATGAATTATAATAACTAATTAGAAGTGACATAACAAAATTAATATAAGAAAATACTTTTGAAAAAAATTAAGTGGATCTCATATAAGACGAAGTTAATTTAATATTAAATATTATTAATTTTTTAAAATTTAGATGACTTTATAATAATTTTTTGATATTAATTTTTAATACTTAGATGACTCATAATAATTAATTATGGGTGATATAGTAAAATTACATCGAACCAACCAAAGCAGACTTGTCAAAATGTTTGTCTTCTTTTATTAAATATTATTAATTTTTAATACGTACATAACTTATAATAATTAGTTAGAGGTGATGCATTAAAATTATTATTGAAGCAGCTAAATTTTTTTTTTTGAATAATAATAAGTGAAACTTTGAGGAACTTAGTAGTCATTTTGAAAACTACTTTTTTATTAAATATTATAATACTTAAATAAAATAATTTATAATAATTAATTAGGGGTGATATAGTAAAATTACGTTTGAAGCAGCTAAAGCAGGTAGCTGAAGCAGCCAGGACGACCCCAAACTGCTCCAACATTGCCGCTCCTATTATATAGTAATAAGATCATATTGCATGTTATATATGATTGTAATATTTTACGCTTTACAGAAAACACAGTTCTAAACTTTTATGGTTAGTTGTATGTGTCTACGTTTTTTGGAAGTTGAAAAATAAATAATTAATATTAATAGTGTAACATGAAAAAGAATATTATTTCTCTTGATATACTGAAAATGACAAGAAAGGTGAATTTATTTTAGTATAATTGACAAATAAAAGTAAATAGATGATGATTAGAAGTGCAAGTAAAATTCATTAAAGTTAATGAAATATACACTCCAAACCGCTCCATATGTTTTTTTCTTGGAGTCGTTGTCTATTCAATATAATTACATTATACGACTATCATAGACCCATCGTTTTTAAGATTAACAGTATATACAAAAATTTATAATCTACTAGCGTAAAAGCATTTTAGCAAAATGTCGTTCGCTATCTTACACTTTAAAATTAGTTTTATGGAATGTTTGGTAGTGTCAATAGACTGGATTTGTGTTCATGCGACTCCGGCTATAGTTATTAAATAATTTTTATTATTTATTGAATTTTGTATTTTTTATATAAAACTATATTAAAAGTTGAATTGTATTATTCTCTATTAATTTCACATAATTTTGTAACTAAAAATGTAAGCACTGTACGAAAAAAATATATATGTAATTTTCTTCTTTAACGTTGAACACACATGCATCGCACATATCCTAATTTAATTACTAATGCTCGTAAAATAGAATAGTACCAAATTTATTTTTATTGCATTATGTAAATTTTATGTAAATAGATTACGATAATCTAAAATGATTAATTAATATTACAAAATTATCCCTCCTTTCCAGGTACAAATATATCTTTATTTTCTATTTCATCCACAATCATTTTACAGTGAGTTCTAGTAAGTGAATTAGTTTAAATGTATTATTACATCAAAATTAGCTTAGTTAAGAAAAAAAATCAAGATTGCTTATGCTAATGGAATTGCATGTCGATGTTGTGGCCAAATATTTTCTGATGTTGTTGCTTTACTTTATCATTTTGAACAGATTCATTGCAGAGACGTTTATACTCCGGCAATACAACGAAATGGTACGACCATATATGAATCTATTGATGTGACTTTTTTGTGTAGTCATTTGGTATTCTTTCTGATAAAGTTGTTGTCATGTGATTAGAAAGTCACGGGTTGATTTGTGTTCATGTGACTCTAGCTACAGTTGCTAAATAATTTTTTTTTCTTTTAGTGAACTACATTTTCTATATAAAACAATATTAAAAGTTGAGTTGTATTATTCTCTATTAATGTCACATAATTTGGAAACTAAAAATTTAAACATCGCACAAACAAATATATATGTAATTTTCTTCTTAAACATTTGGCACGAGTGCATCGCATGTATCCTAAATTAGTATTTACTAATGCTCGTTAAATAGAATAGTACCAAATTTATTTTTATTGCACTATGTAAATTGTATGTAAATAGATTGAGATAGTCTAAAATTATTAATTAATATTAAAAAACTATCACTCCTTTGTAGGTATAAGTACATCTTTATTTTCTATTTCATCCACAATCATTTTATAGTGAGTTCTAGTAACTGAATTAGTATTAAGTGTATGATTACATAAAAATTAGTTCAGTTAAGAAAAAAAATCATGATTGCTTAAGCTAATGGAATTGCACGTCAATGTTGTGGCCGAATATTTTCTAATGTTGGTGCTTTACTTTATCATTTTGAATGGATTCATTGTAGAGACGTTTATACTCCAGTAGTACAACGAAATGATAAGATCATATATGAATATGTTGTTGTGACTTTTTTGTGTAATCATTTGGTATTCTTGCTGGTAAAGTTGTTACCATGTGATCAGGAGGTCACGAGTTGAATTTTTGTTCATGCAACTCCAGTTACAGTTATTAAATAATTTTTATTATTTATTGAATTCTGCATTTTCTATATAAAACTATATTAAAAGTTGAATTATATTACTCTACTAATGTCACATAATTTTGTAACAAAAAATTTAAGCAATGCACGGACAAATATATATGTAATTTTCTTCTTTAACATTAAATACACATGCATTGCACGTATCCTAAGTTAGTAATTACTAATGCTCATAAGGTAGAATAGTACCAAATTTATTTTTATTCCACCAATTAAATTGTATGTAAATAGATTACGATAATCTAAATTATTAATTAATATCACAAAAGTATCCCTCCTTTGCGGATATAAATATATCTATATTTTTTATTTCATCTCCAATCATTTTATAGTGAGTTCTAGGAAGTGAATTTTAATACCCCATATCATAGTTATAGTTGCAAAAGAAATAAAATAAAATATAAAGGAATGAGAAAATGGGCTAAAACTCATGTTAAAAAGGAAAAGGAAAAAAGAAAAAAAGAAAGGGAAAACGTGGCCCAGAGCCCATCTTCCCAAATTAACTATAAAAGGAGGTATGTTAACGGCTTATGCCCAATTCAGAGGAAAAATAGCTGTTAGTAGCAAATCATGCAAAACCAAACAGAAAAAAAAAAGGTCAACCTACAATTTATTTTAAGGCAAGAAAGGAGCAAGGGTTTGATCGAAAAATTATTTTGGAATTAAGGTAAATTTATTCCTACATTTTTATTGTGATTTTTAGTCTAGATAATTTATTTTGGGTAATAAAATTTATTTATCAAAGACAAGAATATGCATAGTAAGGTGTGATTTTGAGTATGAAATTTGAGGAATTGAAAGTTAACCTTAAATTCTAGAGTGGGTAACCTTAAATTCTAGAGTGGGATATTTTGAAGTAGATAAGTTTTAGCCTAGACCAATAAATTAACACGAGATTGGTATGATGTGATTATAGATTTGATCCAAGAAAGTGATACGAATCACTCGAGGTGACAAGTTTGATTTTTCGACAAGTGTACTGTGAGTAGTAACCTTCCCATGATTTTTGTTTCTTAACTTGTATATTTATTACATGATTTTGATGAAATAAGAATTACTGAATGTTTTGAAATTTTACTTGGGGCAAGTCTTTTACTTGATATGATACTGAAATTGGGTATTTGAGATGTTCATAAGACATATTTACTATTACTTGAGATCTGATCGCTGATGTTATGAAAGTTCTTCACTTACATGAGAAATAAGTATTTTTGATATTTGTTTTATTCAAGTTTATATGTAATATGATTTGATATGAATTTTAAATGCTATGTACTATTCTGAACAATACTTTCATATAAATATCTATTCTTTACAAAGAAAGTATAAATGGAGTAGACCCTGATTTGAATCCCGTAAATAATGGTGATATTGTTAGACCTGGTGCACCTTGTATTTACTGATTATTGTTACATTCCTCACTAGTGGGAAGGTAGAACTAGCATACTATTACTGATCTTTCTTGAGTAGGGACCTACTGATATGATATTTGACTCCTTTATGAGGGGTCCACTGTTATTGGTTATTTTTGAACTAGGATGCCACACTGATTACATGATTCATTCTTGGGAACCTCCCAAATATGTAATATTTGATATGACATAATGCTTACTGAGGTTATTTCTGAACCATTGGTTCATTTTACTTACATGAAACAAAAGATACTGTTTATCGATACTGTTTTCTAAAAGAGCATATATTTCATAATGTTTTATGCCTTGTCCATATTAAACCAGTTGTGGTTAAGTGTTATTACTTACTGTGCTAGCATCTTGCTCCTCGCTATTATTTTTACAAAGAACTGTGAAGATTTCATTAACTAGAGATCTCAAGGTAGCATATTCCTGGTGAGCCTCGCATTTGTTCGCATGGGAAAGAGTTTATTTATTTGTTATGTTTTGTTTCTTGAAAACTCTTAGAGTCGCTCCGTAGTCATGGCTTTAGTGTTTTGAGTATTCTTTCATTATTTTGGACCTGTGGAGTATTGAACTTCCTCTCATGTTTTGGAGATGGATTTCATATTATTATTTTGGTGGTGTTGGTGATTTGTTGATGATTTTAGTGTATTGTGTTAGGCTTCATGTGTTTGCATGATGTTGGGTTATTGTGCTACCGGTTTGAGACAAGGAATTTTCTTGTTAGAGCCAAAAACAGGGAAAACTCTGCCTGATTTTCTGTAGAATTCTGATGAGGCTTGCTTTGGAGTCCTAACCTCCTTAACGCCGGTCATGATCCTATTTTGGTTTGTGACATAGTTGTTATTAGAGACTAGGTTAATTCTGTGACTATGGAGCACACGGTAGTAGTAGAATCTCAATTATGGTTATGTTGCTGGTAATTTCTGTAATCGTAATTCTACGAGAGTGTGATAGGGCATGTCTTGATTTTCGTTATCATTCTTCCTTACGTGTGTGACATTTAGGACCAATTGGATGAATCTAACTATTTTGTTTTTCTAATCAGATGGTTTGTAGAGACACTAATAGTAGGGGAAAAGGTAGAGCCCACAGAAGAGGCCGATGTAGGGGTAGTCATGATATCGCTGGGAATAGCACTACCACTCCAAGAAGTTCAGGGGTCCCACTCCTGAAAGAAATGCTAGTCCACCTCCACCATCTCGTGAGGGTAGTACTGCTGAGGCACTTTCTTCCATGCAAAGAGCCATATAGGGCTTGGCCGACCGACTGGATAGATAAGAGAAGAATGGTCAACACAATTCTACATAGTCCCAGCCATAGTTCCAGGAACCTGTTCAAATTTACAACTTAGGAAACAAGGAGGTATCCTTGCAGGAGTTCCTGAAGTTGAAGTCACCAAAATTCACAAGTTCAGATAGTTCAGCTGATCCTCAGAGCTTTTTGGATGGTATATTCAAGGTGCTGCATGCATTAGGATGTTTTAGTGAGAGGGTTGTGGATCTTGCATCGTATAAATTAGAGGACATGACTAACATTTGATATTATACTTTATTGCTAGGAAGTCTTTCTGGAGTAGCACTACTGACATGGGACGAGATCACTAAGTTTTTCATGGATACCTTTCTTCCTGACAGTCAGAAACAAAAATATGTAGCTCAGTTTGAGAAATTAGTTCAGACTTGAGATATGGATGTGTCGACCTATAATACTAAGTTTTGCAAGTTGGTTAGATATGCTCCGTACTTGGTGTCTATAAAAGCAGCTCGAGTCTAGAGGTTTGTAAATGGACTGGTTGCTCATCTCTATAATGAAATAGGCCCACAAATAAAAGTTTTGATATATTATGAGATAGTGGATGTTGCTATAAAGATTGAGGACAAGGGTTATATGAAGCAGACAACTTATGAGGTTCGTAAGAAGGCTAAGATGGGTAGATCTTTCAATGGTAACTTAAGTGCAAATCAGAAAGCTAGAAATTAGGGTTATCAGACAGGGACAAATTTGGTTTCACAGTCTGCATACAAGCCACCTTCTAGAAAAGGTACTTAGTGGTCTTCAGCATCTCAGGGATATCGTAGTTCTGGCTAGATATATGCCACTGCCCCATCTTATCAGACTTGTGGCAAATCATATATGGGTCAGTATCATGTTTTGACTGGAGATTTTCTTTGATGTAGTTAGTCAGGTCATTGCATCAGGGATTACCCTCAGCCTTAGAGAAATTT
Source organism: Capsicum annuum (assembly GCF_002878395.1). NCBI lineage: Eukaryota > Viridiplantae > Streptophyta > Magnoliopsida > Solanales > Solanaceae > Capsicum > Capsicum annuum. The sequence goes on along the minus strand of NC_061112.1, from coordinate 114,915,882 downwards.
TGGTCAGGGTTATGGTTAGTTAGCTGTACCTAGTCAACATACTCATAATACTGCAGGTACTAGAAATAGAGATTGAGATAATAGAGATCGGGTTGCTGGTAATCAGGAATAAAAAAATGCTGGTAAAGGCCAGTTGAGAGTTTTTGCACTTACTATGCAGGATGTTCAGGCCTCGAATGTAGTGATTACATGTATTCTTTTCGTTTGTTCATTTGATACTTATGCTTTGATTGATCTGAGTTCAACCCACTCCTATGTGTCCTTATATTTTGCTGTGAGATTTGATAGACAACCAGAGATGCTAAATTGCTATTTTCTTATTGCCACCTCTATGGGAGATTCTTTTTTTTAGTTGAGTATGTGTTTTGTAACTGCCAATTTATAGTGCAAGGTAGGGATACTCTTATTGACCTGATTGTACTTGATATGATTAACTTTGATGTGTTGATGGGCATGGACTAGTTATCTCCTTTCTATACTACTGTAGATTGTCATGAAAAGATAGTTCGATTTAAAATACCTAAGGAATCTAGTTTTGTATTAAAAGAGGGTCAAGTTACATAGGTTGGTAAAGTTGTATCTTTTATGAAGGATCGATGATTATTGAAGAAAGGTTGCATGTCTTAGCTATGATAAGTGATGTTAGAGAGATAAGTCATCCCTACTGCCACTCTACAGAACCGTACGTGAGATTTTACCTCATACGGATCCTCATTCAATTTTTTCAAATTCATTAGATCCTTTTCCGTATTTGAGAATCCCTCTTCTTTCACTCTGCCCAAAGAGTAACTAGGACCAATTTAGTCATATTTTTATGTTCCAATTGAATGTTGTCTATTTATTATTATTCTCAAAGGATAAGATTATTCTCTTTACCAAACATATGCGGATTGAATCACGATCTTATATATAAGAAGAACAAAAGATCTTGCTTGATCAATCCCTTTGCCAAGATAACCTTTAAGGTACCTCAGATCCAACACTTAGCTTGGAAGAGCCATCTGTGCTGAAGGAATTTTTTGATGTATTACCCGAGGAGTTTCCAGGATTACCTCCCATACAAGAGATAAACTTCGGTATTGATTTGGCACCTGTAATATGCCAATTTATATTTCCCCATATTGTATGCCACCAACAGAGTTGAAAAATCTAAAACAACAGTTGTAGGACTGGCTAGATGAGAGTTTCATCAAAATGAGTATATCTTCATGGGATGCACCAGTTTTGCTTGTAAAGAACAAAGATGGGTCCCTAAAAATGTGTATTCACTATAGACAGCTAAATAAGGTAACAATACGTAATAAGTATCTGTTGCCTAGTATAAAGAACCTGTTTGATCAGTTACAGGGAGTTGTCCATTTTTCAAAGATTAATCTGCAATCGAGTTATCCTCGACTTAGAATTAGGAAGGAAGATATCTCTAAGACTATACTCAGAACTCGTTATGGGCATTATGAGTTCCTTGTGATGCCTTTCAGGTTGACCAATGATCCAGCTGCATTTATGGACTTGATGAATAGGGTGTTCAGGCTATTTCTGGGTAAATTTGTAATAGTATTCATTGATGATCTGATATTCTCGTAGCTAGGAAGAACATGAGATTCATCTGATGACTGTATTGTAGACATTGTGGGAACATAAGCTCTACGCTAAGTTCTCAAAGTGTGATTTTTGGCTTGACTCAGTATCATTTTTTTGGCATGCTGTCTCCAAAAATGGTATTACGGTGGATTCTAAAAAGATAAAAGCAGTGTGAATATGTCATAGGCCTACTTCACCTATAGAGATTCGCAACTTTATAGGTTTGGCTAATTACTATAGGCATTTTGAGCAGGATTTCTCTCAAATTGTAGCTCCATTGACCAGGTTAACACAGAAAAATATGAAGTTCTAGTGGATGGAAGAATATGAGAAGAACTTTTAGAAACTCAAAACTTGTTTGACCACCTCATTAGTGTTAGCCTTACCATCATGTTCTAGACAAGGTATTATGTGATACTTTGAGGGTTGGATTAGGATGTGATCTCATGCAACATGATCATGTTATTGCTTATGCTTTGAGGCAGTTGAAGAGGCATAAGATAAACTATCCTATACATGATTTGGAGATGGACAAGTGGTATTTGCTCTTAAGATTTGGAGGCATTACTTATACGATGAAACTTGCATGATTTATACTGATCATAAGAGCTGAGGTATATTTTTCAGCAGAGAGATCTAAATACTTGGTAGCATCGACAAATCGAATTACTTAAGGATTATGATTGTACTATTTTGTATCATCCTTGAAAAGCTAATGTTATTGCTGATGCTTTGAGTAGGTAATCTATGTGCAGCCTGGCACATATATCTCCTGGAAAGAGGCAATTGGCAAAATATGTGTAGAAACTTGAAGGAAAAGTTGTCAAATTTGGTGTTGGAAAGTCAGGGATATTGTTGGCTTGTGTCCAACCTAAATATTCTTGGTAGAGCGCATAAAGGCCACTCAATTGAGGATGTCCAGTTATGTAAATATCAAGATGAGGTCCTGGCTAGTTAAAATAAGATGATGAGTGTTGATTGTGATGGTATTATTTAAGTTGATAATCGATTATGTATACCAGTTGTAAATGGGTTAAGACGAGCTATTCTTGAGAAAGCTCATAACTCCATATATACCATTCACCCTAGTTCCACTAAGATGTACCATGATTTAAAGCAATTGTACTAGTGGAAAGGTATAAAGAAAGAAATTTCTAACTTTGTTTCTAGTTGTTTAACTTGCCAGTAGGTGAAAGCAGAGCATCAACGACCAACATGATTATTGCAAGAGATCAGAATTCTAGATTAGAAATGGGAAAGAGTTACCTTGGATTTTGTAATTAGGATACCACGAACCATTAAAGGTTATGACTTTGTATGGGTAATTGTATACCTACATACTAAATTAGGTCACTTCTTGCTGGTAAAAACTACATTTAGTGGAGTGACATATGCTCAGTTATTTATGAATGAAATTGTCCGACTTTATAGAGTTCCATTGTCTATCATTTCTGACAGAGGATCACAGTTCACTTCACGCTTTTGGAAATCTTTCCAAGAAGTGTTGGGTACCCGAGTAGATCTTAGTACTATATTTCATTCACAGACGGACGAATAGTCTGAGCGTACTATACAAATTTTGGATGATACATTGAGATCTTGCATTTTTTATTTTGGAGGCTTTTGGGACACTTACTTACCTTAGCTGAATTTGCTTATAATAAGTTTCCATTAAAGCTTTCAGATGGCTCTTTATGTAGCCTTGTATGGTAAGCAATATCATTCTCCTATCGGGTGGTGTGAAGTTGGAGAATCTAAAATGTTAGGACCAGACTTGGTACAGAAAGCTATGGATAAGGTATAATTGATTAGACAGAGGTTGGTCACAACTCAAAATAGATAAAAGTCTTATACCGATAAGAGGAGAAGAGATCTAGTGTTCTCAGTTGGGGATAAGATTTTTCTATGAGTCTCTTCAATGAAAGGTGTGATGTGATTCAGAAAAAGAGGTAAATTGAGCCTGAGATATATAGGACCATATGAGATACTTGATTGAGTAGGAGGTGTGGCATATCATTTGCCACTTTCTCTTGAAATGTCCTTCATCTATTCTATATTCCATGTCACTATGCTAAGAAAGTGTATAGCAGATTCTTCTCGCGTGCTTGAAGCACCGACTTTGCAGTTGGATGAGAATTTAACATATGATGAGAAACCAGTGGCGATTATGGATAGAAAAGTAAAAAGGTTATGGTCAAAAGAGTTTGTATCCATGAAAGTCTTATGGAAGAATATTGTTGAAGAAGCCACTTGGGAGTCTGAAAATAACATGCAAGTCAAGTCTCCTTTCTTGTTTTAGTCTTCAAATATGCACTTGTTCTAAATTCGAGGACTGAATTTCTTAAGGTAGGGAGAATGTAATACCTCATATCATAAATTAGTGAGTAATTATAGTTGCGAAAGAAAAAAATGAAATACATAGGAATGAGAAAATGGGCTAAAACCCATATTTAAAAGGAAAAAGGAAAAAGAACAAAAGAAAAGAAATGGAAAAGGTAGCCCAGGGCCCATCTTCCCAAATTAACTATAAAAGGAGGTATGTTAAGGGCTTATTCCCCAATCATTCATGAGGCAAAAGAGTTTCCAGAAGCAAATCGTGCAAAATTAAACAGAAAAAAATAAAATAAAATTTCAACCTATAATTTATTTTTAGGGCAAGAAAGGAGCAAGGGTTTGATTGGAAAATTATTTTTGGACTAAGGTAAATTAGTTCCTATATTTTTATTGTGATTTTTAGTCTAGGTAATTTATTTTGGGTAGTAAAATTTAGTTATCAAAGACAAGAATATGCATAGTAAGGTGTGATTTTGGGTATGAAATTCAAGGAATTGAAAGTTATACTGAAATTATATAGTTGGATAATTTGAAGTAGTTAGTTTGGCCTAGACCAATAAATCAACACAAGATTGTTATGATGTGATTATAGATTTGATCCAAGAAAGTGATACGAATAGTCGAAGTGACAAGTTTGATTTTCCGATAATTGTACTGTGAGTGGTAACCTTTCCATGATTTGTGTTTCTTAACTTGCATATTTTATACATGATTTTGGCATGTGGGGCAAGTCTTTTACTTAATATGATACTGAAATTGGGTATAATATGTTCATAAGACATATTTACCATTACTTGAGATCTAATTACTGATGTTATGAATGTTCTTCACTTAATGAGAAATTAGTATTTTTGACATGTGTTTTATTCAAGTTTACACATAATATGATTTGATATGAACTATAAATACTATGAAAACTGCTTTTATATAAATATCTATTGTTTACAAATAAAGTATAAATGAGAGTAGACCTTGATTTAAATCCCGTAGCTAACGGAGGGATCGTTAAACTGGTGCACATTGTATTTACTGATTACTGTTATAGCCCTTGCTAGTGGGATGGTAGAACTAGCATACTTTTACTGATATCCCTAGAGTAGGGACCTACTGATATGATATTTGACTTCTTTATGAGAGGTCCACTGTTATTGGTTATTCTTGAAGTAGGATGCCACACTGATTACATGTTCATTCTTGGAAACATCCTAAATATGTAATATTTGATATTATATAATGCTTATAGAGGTTATTTCTAAGCTATTGGTTCATTTTGCTTACATGAAACAAAAGATACTGTTTATCATTACTATTTTTTGAAAGAACATATATTTTATGATGTTTTATGACTTCTCCCCATTAAACTAGTTGTGGTTAAGTGTTATTAGTCACTGAACTAGTGTCTTACTCCTTGCTATTAATTTTATAGAGAACACCGGTAATGGTGAGTATTTCGTTAGCTAGAGATCTTGAGGTAGCATATTCCTGGTGAGTCCTGCATTTCTCTGCATGGGTAGGAGTTCATTTATTTGTTATTTTCTATTTTTTGAAAACTCTTAGAGTTGCTCCGTAGTCATGGCTTTAGAGTTTTGAGTATTCTTTCATTATTTTGGACCTGTGGAGTATTGAACTTCCTCTCATGTTTTGGAGATGGATTTCATATTATTATTTGGTGATGTTGGTGATTTGTTGATGGTTTTGGTGTATTGTGTTGTTGTTGATGTGTTTGTATGATATTGGGTTATGTGCTATGAATTTGAGATAAGGAATTTTCTTGTTAGGCCCAAAAATAGGGGAATCTCTGCTCGATTTTCTGTAGAATTCTGATGAGGCTTGCTTTGGAGTCCTAACCTCCTTAGCGTCGGTCATGATCCTATTTTGGATCGTGATAAAGTTGGTATCAGAGATTAGGTTAATCTGTGACTATGGAGAACACAGTAGTAGTAGAATCTTAATTATGTTTATGTTGCCGACCGTTTCTATAATTGTAATACCCCGTACTATTCTTAGCTCAGTTCAGCTTCTAGTTGTATGCATAAGGGGCTTAAGGACTTAAAATTTCACTAAGTTTTGCGGACGTAGTAATTTTTAACACCCCTAAACTTTGAGGATTTTTAATTTGGTTTTCTCGACCCTGAGATGTTGGTTTTTAAGTTAATTCATGCTAAGGGGTGTAAGGAGCATATCTCAGAGAAGTTTTGAATTTTTTGACAGGTTTGGGTCATTTTTAGATCACTAAACCAGAGGGTTACCGCGACAAGGCCGTGTCACAACAATAGTCTTGTTCTCATGTTCACCGCGCCGCTGTGAGGGAATTCAATGATTGTGATATAACCGGGTCACGGTAAACCTGTCGCGTCTAGTTTCCAATTTAAATGCCTGAGGGGAAATTGGGTCTTTTCCCCCCAACCCAATCATTCATAACACAATTTGGGCATCAGTTAGGGCATAATTTTGCCCTTCTTCTCCAATTTTCCTCCCAAGAAAGCTATTCCCTTTCCCCAAGAACACAAATTCAATTTTTTCTTCTCAAGAAATCAAGAATTCAAGTTTCCCAAGTTCAAGAACCTTCAAGAAAGCATCAAGATTGGTATTTCTTTTTCAAGGTAATGTTTTAAGGTATGTAGGATGTTCATTTATGGGTTTCTTTCACCCATGGAGCCCAAAAATCCTCTTTTTGATTAAAGATTGAATTTTTATATCATTATTGTATTTTGTATTACTTAAGATAGGTTTAATTCTTGTTTCCATAGTAATTTAAATGCAATTCAGTCCATGTGTGATCCCATGCAAGATTTTGAATTCCTTATGCTATGAATTTGAGTTTCCCATGCTTTATTCAAGTGAATTTCATGATTCTTAGCAAGCATTCCCACGTTAAATTCAAGATCCCCACACGTTTGATGAAATGTCTATGCTTATGGGTTTTGAACCATAATTTAATACTACAGTCTTAAGTTTACATGTCATGTTTTATGATCATTTAGTGTTGGTGGGTCATGAACACTCGATACCTCTGTGTTTTACATGATTTTTAGATTTTAAAGTATGATTCAGTTAAACCATGATTATTCCTATTTATTCAATTATTATGAACATAATGAGCACTATCAGTCATTAAATAATGTTCAATTAAACTCAGATTAGTTTCATTTTCGGTGTCAGTTTAGTTGGGAGTAAGATTTAGTATCGAGCGAACCCAGGGATAGGGGATCACCTGCCAGTAGATGGTGTGACTCTTAGTAGCAGTCCTCGAGTTCCAGAACTACATAGCCAACATAGGTTAGAGATGTCTACCTGCCAGTTGAGGGTTGACAAATTTTTTACCTGCCAGTTGAGGGCGACTCATTAGTCCGTTGGGACACCAATTTACTGGATTCACACAGCCATTGTTAGTACCCTTGGCATGGTACTAACACCATTCCAACTGGGGTTACAGGTTAGACTTCAATTAGCTCCGATTGGGGCATGTAGGTTAAATAATACCTCCTATAGTCTTAGTACAGTATTCAGTGTATATTCAATTTAGGTTTGCTTGACCAAAGCATAAAGATTTACAGTTATTCAGTTATACAGATTTTAGTCTTTTAGATTTCAGATTATTTAAAAAATATGTATATTCTTAGTCTTGCATGCTTAGATATCACAATTTTCATGCATTCATGCTCAGTTTTTTTATGCTGTTCAGTTAGTCCTTATCTCATGTGCATAGTACCCCATGCATTTCAGCTAATCCTCATCATATATACAGTACATTTAAAGTACTGATCGCATACTCTTCTTTTTGCTATGATGTATTATATCATAGGTTTGGACGCACAGTTTCCCAACCGTAGTTAGACAGCTCAACGTAATCTAATAGTCGTAGTGGTGAGTCCTCATCCATCGAGGTCATGTTATGATTATTCAGTTATTTTAGTATTTCATTTTATACAGTCAGTTAGAGTTAGTCTGTCCCATCAACTCCTCAGTCAGTTTAGAGGCTTTCAGATCTTTAGACAATCAGTTAGATAGTCAGTCAGTTGCTTCAGTATTGATAGACTTTTTGGTTAAATAGTTGGTTTCTAGTATTTTATCAGTTGTTTAGACATACTTTGATGCATTTTGCAGTATTCAAATTTCAATACTATGTCAGTTTATTTTCCTCTTATGTATTTTATTACTATTTATTTAGTGCTAACAACAGGTACCAACTCATGGGTTAGCTTGTAGTCACTTATGACTGTAAGCACCACTGTCGCGGCTAGGGGGTAGCCTCAGGTCATGACAATAATTTTGATTCTGTGAGAGCGTGATAGGACATGTCTTGATTTTATTTCTCATTATTCCTTACGTGTATGATATTTAGGACTAATTAGATTAATCTAACTATTTTGTTTTTGCTAATCAGATGGTTCATAAAGCAACTAATAGTAGGGAAGAGACAGAGCTCACAGAAGGGGCCGATATAGGGTAGTCGTGATATCGCAGGGAATCGTACTGCCACTCTAAGAAGTTAAGAGAGCCCACTCCGTAAAGATATGCTAGATCACCTCCACCATCTCATGAGAGTAGTATTTCTAGGGCACTTACTTCCATGAAAATAGCCATATAAGGCTTGGCCAACAACTGGATATATAAGATTGGGGTGGTCAACACAATTCTACACAGCCTCAACATCAGTTCCAGGCACCTGTTCATACTTACAACTTTGGAAACAAGGAGGTATCCTTGTAGGAGTTCCAAAAGTTAAAGTTACCAAAAATCATAGGTTCAGATAGTTCAGTTGATCCTTAGAGATTTTTGGATGGTACATTCAAGGCACTGAGTGCATTAGGATGTTCTAGTGAGAAGGTTATCGAACTTACATCATACAAATAGAGGACATGGCTAACACTTTGTATGATACTTTATTTCTAGGAAAGCCTACTGGAGCAGCACCACTACCATGGGATGAGATCACTAAGTTCTTCATGGATACCTTTCTTCCTGATTGTCAGAAACAAATTAGCTAAGTTTAAGAAATTAGCTAAGACTCCAGATATAGATGTGTCGACCTATAATACTAAGTTTTGTAAGATGGATAGATATGCTTAGTACGTGGTGTTTACAAAAGAAGCTCGAGTCCAGAGGTTTATAAATGGGATGGTTGGTATTCTCTATAATGCAGTAGGCCCACAGATAAATTTTTGACCTATTATGAATAGTGGATCTTTCTAGAAAGATTGAGGATAAGGGTCATGTGGAGTGGACAACTTATGAGGTTCATAAGAAGGCTAAGATACGTGGATATTTCAATGGTGACTTAAGTACATATCACAAAGCTAGAAATCAAGGACATCAGACAGGGATAGATTTGGTTTCACAGTCTGTGTACAAGCCACCTTCTAGATAAGGTACTCAGAGGTCTTCAACATCTCAGGGGTATCGTAGTTCTGGCTATATGTATGCCACTACTCCATCCTGCTAGACTTCTAGCAAATCACATATAGGCTAGTGTCCTATTTTGACTGGAGTGTTTTTTCATTATTGTCAGTCATGTCATCGTATCAGGTATTGCCCTCAGCCTCAGATAAATGTTAGTCATGGTTCTAGTCAGTTCTGTACCTAGTCAAGCTACTCGTAATAATGCAAGTACTAGAAATAGAAGTCGAGGTAATAGAGATCGGGTTGCTGGCAATCAAGCACAAGAAAATACTGGTAGAGGACAGTCAAGAGTTTTTGCACTTACTAGGAAGGATCTGCAGGCCTAGAATGCAATGGTTACAAGTATTTTTTCTGTCTGTTCATTTGATGTTGATGCTTTGATTGATCCGGGTTCTACCCACTCTTATGTGTCCTCATACTTTGCTGTGAGATTTGATAAACAACCAGAGATATTAAATTGTCCTTTTCTTATTTCCACCCCTGTGGGAGATTCTTTGTTAGTTGAGTATATGTATCATTACTGCCAAATTATAGAGAAAGGTAGGGATACTTTTGCTGACCTGATTGTACCTGATATGATTGACTTTGATGTGTTGATGGGCATGGAATGGTTTTCTTCTTACTATGCTACTATAGATTATCATGCAAAGATAGTTCGATTTGAGATACCCAAGGAATCTAGTCTTGTATTAAAATAGGGTCAAGTTCCAGAGGTTAGTAAAGTTGTATATCTTATGAATGCTCGATGATTATTGAAGAAGGTTACCTGGGTCTCTTGGCTATAATAAGTGATGTTAGAGAAGGAACACTTAGTTTGGAGGAGAAAAAATGTTTCATGGGCCTCTTGTCTATGATAAGTAATATTATAGAGGGAACACTTTATTTGGAGAAGCTACCTGTGGTGAAGGAATTTTCTGATGTATTTCCTGAGGAGTTGCCAAGATTACCTCCAGTACAATAGGTAGACTTAGGTATTGATTTGGTACCTGATACTATGCTAATATCTATACCCCCATATCATATGGCACCTACAGAGTTGAAGAAGCTCCAACAACAATTGCAGGACTTGCTACGCAAGAGTTTCATCAGACTGAGTGTATCACCATGGGGTGCACCATTTTTTTTGTAAAGAAGAAAGATGGGTCTCTAAGAATCTGTATTGCCTATAAACAGCTAAATATGGTAATAATACGTAATAAGTATCTGTTTCCTCATATAGATGACCTGTTTGATTGTAATAGATGTCCCTTTTTCAAATATTGATCTATGATCAGGCTAGCATTAGCTTAGAATCAGGGAGAAAGGTATTTCTAAGACCACATTCAGAACTCGTTAAGGGAATAATGACTTCCTTGTGATGCCTTCCGGGTTGACCAATGCTACAGCTGCATTTATGGACTTGATGAATAGAGTGTTCAGACTATTTCTGGATAAATTTGTGATAGTATTCATTGATGATATTCTGATATATTCTCATAGCCTTGAAGAAAATGAGAGTCATCAAATGACTGTATTGTAGACATTTCGGGAACATAAGCTCTATACTAAGTTCTCAAAGTGTAAATTTTGGCTTGACTCAGTATCATTTTTGCGGCATGTTGTCTCTAAAGATGGTATTATAGTGGATTCTAAAAAGATAGAAGCAGTGTAGAAATGGCCTAGACCTACTTCACCTACAGAGATTCATAACTTTATAGGTTTGGCTAACTACTATAGGCATTTTGTTCAAGATTTCTCTAAAATTGCAGCTCCATTGACCAGGTTAGCACAAAAAATATAAAGTTACAGTGGATGGAAGAATGTGAGTAGAACTTTCAGAAACTTAAAATGTGTTTGACCACCGCACCAGTATTAGCCTTACCATTAGGTTTTGGAGGATTCAAAGCATTCTGTGATGCTTCGAGAGTTGGATTAAGATGTGATCTCATGCAACATGATCATGTTATTGCTTATGATTTGAGGCTGTTGAAGAAGCACGAGCTGAACTATCCTACATATGATTTAGAGATGGCCCAGTGGTATTTGCTCTTAAGATTTGGAGGCATTACTTATACGGTGAAACTTGTGAGATTTATACCGATCATAAGAGCTTGAAGTACATTTTTCAGCAAAGAGATCTAAATCTTCAACAACATCGGTGGTTGGAATTTTCGAAGGATTATGATTGTGCTATTTTGTAATATCTTGGAAAATCTAATGTTGTTGTTGATGCTTTGAGCAGAAAATCTATGGGTAGTTTGGCGCATATAGCTCCTGGAAAGAGGCAATTGGCGAAAGATGTGCAGAAACTTAAAGGAAATATTGTCATATTTGGTGTTGGAAAGTCAGGGATATTGTTGGGTTGTGTCCAAGCTAAATCTTCTTCGGTAGTGCATAAAGGCCACTCAATTTGAGGATGTGAAGTTGTATAAATATCGAGATGAGGTCCTAGCTGGTCAAAATAAAATGATGAGTGTTGATTGTTATGGTATTCTTTGAGCGGGTAATCAATTATGTGCACCGGCTATAGATGGGTTAAGACGAGCTATTTTTGAGGAAGCTCACAGCTCCAGATATACCATTCACCCTGGTTCTACTAAGATGTACCATGACCTGAAGCAATTGTACTGGTGGGTAGGTATTAAGAAAGATGTTTCTAACTTTGTTTCTTGTTGTTTGACTTGTTATCAGGTGAAAGCGGAACATCAAGAACTAGCAGGATTATTGCAAGAGATCAGAATCCCTAATTTGAAATGGGAAAGAGTTACCATGAATTTTTTAATTAGACTATCGCAAACCATTAAAGGTTATGAGTCTGTAAGGGTAATTGGAGATTGACTTACTAAATCATCTTACTTCTTGCCAGTAAAGACTACATTTAGTGGAGTAAAATTTGCTCAGTTATTTATGAATGAAATTGTCCAACTTTATGGAGTTCTATTGTCCATCATTTCTGATAGAGGATCACAGTTCATTTCACATTTTTGGAGATCTTTCTGATACAAATCAGAAAAACTTGGCCACAATCTTATGGTGACCGCCAAGGTAATCGACTCACCTCAAGATCCACCATTTCCAAGCAAAGAACAATATTGGCTTTTCCAAGCCCTATACTAAGGATGACTTTTCCAAGTCCCAACTAAGACTATACTAAGGTGGTCTACTCTAAAGAGAGAGGATTTCAAGTGTTTCAATCTTTCATCTTTCATAAACTAACTAGCAAATGAACTAATAGAACCTATTTATAGTCTAACTTATTACAAAACAAAATAACCATAATACCCTTAATGAAAGGGGTGTGTTACTTGGACAAGGCTAAGTAACCAAAATGTCCTTAATGAAGGCCCAAAATCATGAGTCCTCTATCTTCAATGCTCCAAGCAATCTTTCACACATGGGATTGCTCTTTGGTGTACTCAAATCGACCACTCTATGTAGGATCCCCTTTCCTTAATGTGACCAAAGCTTGATACCCCACGTACTGACTTCGAATGATGTTATTGAAAGCTAAGGAGGCCATTTGAATCGTATCATCCTCCCCTTCTTGAAAAGGATTCAACCTCGAATCCAAACCTTGCAAAACCAAAGAAAGGACACACAAATACAAACTCCTCATGGCATGAGGGTTAGGGTAAGTACGACAAATCACCTTAACATGCCAAGGTTGAACATATTTAGAATATAACCAAGATTCTTTAAACTAAATATTACATAATTAATGAAAAATACACAAAGGATTTGGCTATAGAATTCACCAAAAATAATACTTTGCTTGTCATGTAAACCAAGAAACAAGTTGGGCGAACCATCATCACCAATTCTATATTTGGCATCGAGGTTAAACAGGAAGAGTGGCCGTCTCCACCCTAATTAAACGGCATACTCTCTACAATAGCATACATATTATCCAGAGCAAATAAAAAGTAGAAAAAGGTATCACTCAAGTTGACTTCTACTAAGGTGCCCTCATGTGTGTAGTCACTACTAGTTTCAGAATCATCACCATGAGTACACTCAACAATAAAGTCACACAAAGTAGAAGGAGAAGTAGTTTCTAAAACCACACATCCCTTACCCTTAAGAGTACTCTCATCTTAAAAGAAGAGATTTCCATCTTTAGGAGGAATATTGTCACACCATAGTGGGTTAGCATATCGGCTATAGCTTCTAAGGAAAGCTATACCATCATTTCTACCACTAGGTTCATTAGGAGTGGTTATATCATCTTCAAACAAGATATTATACCTTAAGAGTGCATGATCTATTTCATGGGAAGATTCGGAACAAACACGTTCATCACTCTCTAAAAGATCAATATCAAGTTTCAAAGAGATTTCAAGTGCAAGATTATCCTAAGAATAGCTCTCGGGTTCACTCCTATTCCTTTGATCAATATTTTAAAAATCATCACACACTTGAGATTAATTAATCATATCACATACATCCTCAAGTGGTGGGCAATTTTCACACAAAAGTTGATCAACATAAATTTCATAAGGCGATGTACTTTCATTCAACACAATGGTTTCAACACTAGGTGGGCATAAATCAATCTTACAAGAAGAGTCGATTCGGTCATCAATAGAATCAACTAGTGTATCCACACTCACAACAAGTACATCATCATCAAGTGGAAAAGAAACAATAGACTCACATATAGGCAAGCTATAACTCACACTCAATGGGCTACTAGCCACACAATTATCATTCACATGCACAAACGTGTAAGGGTTAGCTATTTTACCTTGACGTTCATGAGTATGTTTGTCTTTACCTCGGTGTGAAAGTCCATCAAAACATTGGGCAGTAACTTCCTTTAGAAAGATTTTATCGTAAGTTGTTTGGCCAATTGGATTTTGAGGAAAGAGTTTGGGTAACAATTGGCGTATAATTTCAATGTATTGTTGCATATCTTCAACATCGCCATGGATGAGATCACAGGTGGCCTTGAAATTATGTGCATACATGTTAACTAACAAAACAAAAAATAAGACAACAGCAAACAAAAGAACACAAAAAGCTCCTTACCAACGCTCGATACACTCACCTTTGTGATTCTCACAGTTGGAGCAGCAAATATTGAAAGTTGCTTATACTTCCGTAGTAAATAAGATGTCAATCCTACTTGGTGGCCATAATGGATTATTTTTTTGATTGACTCAAGACACAAAACAAAATTCACTTATGAACTTTAAATAAAGAATTTACTATGAGTTAAAAACGAGAAAAGCACACAAATAACGAAGACAAGAAAGAAACGTATTCAAAAACTAATTTACGACTTAGTATGTATTTAATAGTTGCCAATTAGTATAAAAATAAAAGAAATGAAACTAAGAATCAACAATAATAAACTAAGAATCCAAGATTTTGAGCCCTAAGTTTTGGTATTGTACAAAAATTGGTGATGTGGCGGTCTAGGATTGGTTGCGGTTTATGAAAGGTTCTTATTTTTTCAACTTTGAAATTTTGGTTCAATTTCAATTCTTGAAGAAGTGTATTTCAGACTTGGGGAAGAAAAATATCAAGATTGGAGCCCTTTTTCACATTAAAAAAGGTTTGAGTTGTCTTACACCTTTTTGAAGGGTTGGTGGCCCTTTCCTCTTTTGGACACCTAGAAAAGTATTTTTTTCCCTCTTTTAGTACCAAGTTTTTGTATATATTTTTGTCATTCTTCCCTTTTGGTAGGTCTTTGGGATTTGTTTTAAAGACTAAATGTAATACCCCGTATTTTTGTTCTAGAATTCTAACCATTGTTCCTGCGCATCTAAGCTCTAATACAAGTGATTCTCACGTGAATACAAGTTGCATGATCATTATACTAGTCTATGAAGTAGTTTATAGGTGAAAAATATTCATAGCAATGACCTAGAATAAAGTTGAGCTAAGACCAATTGACTCATCCAAAGTTTGACATTCGATTCTACAAGAGTCAACTTCAAACGTGTATATCTCTTAATATACATGGAATTTTTCATCTCAAGACCTATAAAATTGTAGATAATTAAATTATATTTCCAACGATATCAATTTCGCAAAAATCCGATACTCGAGCGAAGAGTTATGCCCATTTTCGTGAGAAGCAGTAAGGGTGTACGATGGGCAATGCGCCACCCAATCAAATGTGTGCGATTGGGAGTATGAGACATACTTAAATATCTGCCATAAGGTGTGTAATGCAAAACTTAAGGTCTGCCATGGGTTGTGCGCCGCATACCTCACTTCCAAGTGCCAAAAATACCCCTATATATGTCTATAACACGGGATTAAACTCCCATAACACCAAAATAAGTTTACTTTCTCTCAAAATCACCAAGATTATTCATTAGGGTTTCAACCTAAAAATTCAAATATCTCAAGATTCAACCATGAGTTTTCAATAATTCATCGAGATTCATAATCCCCATTCCGAGTGCTACAAGAAACACTCATTATTTTCACAAATAGAGTCCCAAGGTCAAGAGTTCATTCAAAGCTTCAAGTTTATGGTATGTGGGGTTTTTCAACAAGAACACCCTTTCGTTCTTGTGCCCAAATTGATTTTTCTTTTATGACTATACATGATTTTACATGTTTTGATATGAATTTGAAGCATGAATTTATACCCTTTATGGTTTTACCTGAGATTATGATACTCTCTATGTTTTGGAAGTTGAATTGAATGAGAATGTTGACATTTTTGTACATAGAGCTGAATTTTCCAGATTTTTAAAGTAAGTTATATATATTTATGATGAAAAGCATGAATCTAGAGAAAATTTAATATGATTTTGATGTATGAGACCTTGAGTCCTAATTGGGATTGTACTTTGGAAAATTATTTGCTATAAGCACAATGAGATTTGAATCCCAAAGCTAATTTTGTTTACCAAGATGTATGATTATAAAGATGAAATTTTAAGTTTAAGTGATTATTTTTGTGCTTATGTCATAAAGTATGAAACTTTGGAAGGTTTTATGGTGATATTGATGTATGGGTTTTTGGAACCCTATTTGAGATTATTATTTTGAGAAAATCATGTGTTATAAACACCTTGAGTTTAAATAATTTGAGATGATAAAGAAGCTTTGACATTTTGATCGTAAAAAGGGTTGTTTTTGAATCCGGGATGAGAAAAGAAATCCACTTTTATTGATTTATTATGAAAGGGGTAGCATGATGGCTCCCGTTGTGAATTGTTGAAATATTTATTAGTGGATTTTCTTTTGAAAAGATCTGAGCTAAGTTTGGGAGTAGTCTTTAGCACCGAGCGGGAGGTATAGCAGGATTGGTAGTTCCCTAGAACTACGTGCCCCCATAGGTTGTGAGCCTGAGGCTGATTTATATATAGTGATCACTAGTGAATAAAATATTAAGGTTCTACTCCGATGACAAGTATAGGACATCTCTCCCCAACGTGGGTTGGACGCTGGACTCCATGTAGCTCACATGGTTTATGTCGGTTATGAGAGACTCCCAATGTGTGTGTGTGTATTCTCCTATCTAATATGAAAAGTCTTATTCTTCTATCTGAGATGAAAATATATTTGTTTGAAAGACTGAGTTTGAGAAAGTCATTATTTTTGGAAAGATTTAATGCACATATATTCCAAAGAGAATTGTTATGAGATTTGATTGCTTTGATGATTTGGAATCGAGATGGAAGTGAATTCAGATTTATTATGATGACTCACATGTTTCACCCAATATATTTTACTCTCTTATGATTATGATGATTTTAATTCGAGCTAAGTGAGTCATTTATATCAGTATGCATAATTTTTATAAACTGTGATGATGTTAAGATATTATTTTATATATTCATTGCACCCCCATATGCTCGGTACATTTCCATGGTACTGAACCATACACACCCTGTGTGTTGGGCTATATTTTCTCGTAATGTAGGTACAAGGTATAGTGTACATCTTCAGATCCAGTCAGTTCACGGCATCCAGTCAGCAGGTGATGAGTCCTTTTGATTCAAGGGATTGAGTTAGTTATATAGTTCAAGAAGTGTTGTATTTTCTTTATTCAGCCGTATTGAGTTGGGATAGTCGGGAGTCATGACCCAGCTACCTATAGTCAGTACTAGTAGAGGCTTCATAGTCAGTCAATAGAAGTTGATGTATTCCATTTCAGTTTTGATTGTAAAAGCAGAGTTGTAATCTTGTAAATTCAGTTTTGTATCTATCATATCCAGAAAATAGTTATTTTCTGCAAATTTGTATAGATTTATACTTTTAATTTAGTTGTTTATGAGTTATGCCAGTAGAAGGGTTAGCTTGGGTTCACTTGTGACCCTAAGCACCGTGTGATATCTCAGGACCTAATTTTGGGGCGTTACACTAACAAAGGCCTCACTTCTTTCCAATTGGCTTTTGGATCAGACAACACTATTGAAGAGTTTTTTTACAACTAGACATGAAGATAGTCTAGAACAACAAGAACTTTTAATAGAAGTTTCAAAACCTAGCCTCACGTTGAGCCTCCAACAATCAACAAAACATTTTTCAAGCTTAAAAACCACAAAAAAATACCAACAGCACGAGCTCAAACCACCTTCAAGTTTTGGTCCACACAACAACACCAACAATATTCAAGTTCTTGAAATCGTAACAACAATACCAACAACAATGTTCAAGCTCAACTTGGATCTAGACTCAAGGGTGTTAGTGAAGAAAAAATAACACTCAGAAACAACTAATGCAATCAAAACACACCTATATTTAGACACAAATCTCAGACAAAACAACAATAACAAGAAGAACACAATTTCGGCCAAGAACACAAAAAAAGGGACAGATTTGACTCTTTTTGATTTTTCAGTTTTCTAACACTTTTTTTTTATTTTCAAGTTTACGAGCCCAAGATTGATCTTGTGGAAACAAGATCAAGCCATGCTATGATACTAAATGATACAAATCAGTCCACCAAGATGCCAAAAAAGTCCACAAAACTTGAGAAGAACAAGCAACACAAAGGCATACAAGATGACAAACACAAAAACTCATGGATTTGCAAAATAATGAAATGATAGATAGTGAGACCAATATTATTACAAGATTAAGAGCCAAATATATTTCAACATTAACCCCTAATGAATATAATAATAAAAACCACACTCTTACGGTGACAGCCAAGGTAATCGACTCACCTCAAGATCCACCATTTCCAAGCAAAGAACAATATTGGCTTTTCCAAGCCCTATACTAAGGATGACTTTTCCAAGTACTAAATAAGACTATACTAAGGTGGTATACTCTCAAGAGAGAGGATTTCAAGTGTTTCAATCTTTCATCTTTCATAAACTAACTAGCAAATGAACTAATAGAACCTATTTATAGTCTAACTTATAACATAACAAAATAACCACAATACCCTTAATGAAAAAGGGTGGTCATGCAGTGTTACTTGGACAAGGCTAAGTAACCAAAATGTCCTTAATGAAGGCCCAAAATCATGAGTCCTCAATCTTCAATGCTCCAAGCAGTCTTTCACACATGAGATTGATCTTTGGTGTACTCAAATCAACCCCTCCATGTAGGATCCCATTTCCTTAATTTGACCAAAGCTTGATGCCCCACGTACTGACTTCAAATGATTTCATTGAAAACTAAGGAGGCCATTTGAATTGTATCACTTTCCAAGAAGCGTTGGGTACCTAAGTAGATCTTAGTACTATATTTCATCTGCAGACGGACAGACAGTCTGAGCGTACTAGACAAATTTTAGAGGATATGTTAAGAGCTTGCATTTTTTATTTTAGAGGTAGTTGGGGCACATACTTACCCTTATATAAATTTGCTTAAAATAATAGTTTTTAGTCAAGCATTCAGATAGATCCATATTAAGCCTTGTATGGTAGGTGATGTCGTTCTCCTATCGGGTGGTTTATAGTTAGAGAAAATAAGGTTTTAGGATTATAATTGGTACAAGAAGATATGGAAAGGTCCAATTAATTAGACAGAGGTTGCTCACCACTTAAAGCAGGGAAAAGTCTTATGCGGATAAGAGGAGAAGAGATCTAGTGTTCTCAGTTGGGGATAAGGTTTTTCTACGAGTCTCTCCTATGAAAGGTGTGATGTGATTAGGGAAAAGAGGTAAATTAAGCCCGAGATATATAGGACCATATGAGATACTTTATTGAGTAGGAGGTATGGCATATTATTTGGCACTTCCTCCTGAAATGTCCTTCATCCATCCTGTATTCCATGTCTCTATGCTAAGAAAGTGTATAGAAGATTCTTATTGTGTGATTGAAGCACCGACTTTACAGTTGATGATAGTTTAACATATGAAGAGGAATCGGTATCAAATATTGATAGACAAGTAAGAAGGTTATGGTCAAAAAAGTTTGTGTCTACGAAAGTCTAATAGAAGAACCATACTGTTGAAGAAGCCACTTGGGAGTCTAAAAATGACGTGCAAGTCAAGTATCCTTACTTGTTCCAAAAATTAGTGAGTAATTATTGTTGAAAAAGGAAAAAAAAAATAAAATATAAAGAATGAGAAAATGAGTTAAAATCCATATTAAAAAGGAAAAAGGAAAAAGGAAAAAAGAAAAGAAAGGAAAGTGGTGGCAGAGAGCCCATCTTCCCAAATTAACTATAAAAGGAGGTATGTTAAGGGCTTATGCCCAATTCATTATTGAGTCATAATAGTTGCCAGCAGCAAATTGTTCAAAGCCAAACAGGAAAAAAAATGTCAACCTACAATTTATTTTAAGGCAAGAAAGGAGTAAGGGTTTGATCGAAAACTTATTTTGGGAGAAAGGTAAATTTGTTCCTATATTTTAATTGTGATTTTTAGTCTAGGTAATTTATTTTGGGTACTAAAATTTTAGTTAACAAAGACAATAATATGCATAGTAAGGTGTGATTTTGGGTATGAAATTCGAGGAATTGAAAGTTACCCTGAAATTCTAGAGTTGGATAATTCAAAGTAGCTATGTTTCTAGACCAATAAATTAACACGAGATTGATATGATGTGATTATAGATTTGATCCAAGGAAGTGTTATGAATCGTTCAAGGTGAAAAGTTTAATTTTCCAACAAGTGTGTTGTGAGTTGCAACCTTCCCATGATTTATATAATTTTGATGAAACAAGAATTACTGAATGTTTTGAAATTGCACATAGGGCAGGTATATTACTTTATATGGTATTGAAATTAGGTATTTGAGATGTTCATAAGACATATTTCCCGTTACTTGAGATCTGACACTGATGTTATGAAAGTTCTTTACTTACATGTGAAATAAGTATTTTTGACATGTGTTTTCTTCAAGTTTACATGTAATATAATTTGATATGAACTTTAAGTGTTATGTAATATTCTGAAAAATGCTTTCATATAAATATCTATTGTTTACAAAGAAAGTATAAATGGGAGTAGACCTTGATTTGAATCTCATAGCTAATGACGGGATCATTAGACCTGGTGCACCTTGTATTTACTGATTACTGTTACAACCCTTGCTAGTGAGAAGGTAAACTAGCATACTGTTACTGATCTCTCTTGAGTAGGGGCTTACTGATATGATATTTAACTCTTTTATGAGGGGTCTACTGTTATTGACTATTCTTGAAGTAGGATGCCACACTGATTACATGATTCATTCTTAGAAACCTCCTAAACATGTAATCTTTGATATGATATAATGCTTATTGAGGTTATTTCTGAACTATTGGTTCATTTTGCTTACATGAAATAAAAGATACTATTTATCGTTACTTTTGTTCTAAAAGAGCATATATTTCATGATGTTTTATGACTTTCACCCATTATATCAGGTGTGGTTAAGTGTTATTAATCACTGAGCTAGCGTCTCACTCCTCGCTATTATTTTTGTAGAGAATGCAGGTAACAATGAGGATTTCATTAGCTAGAGATCTCAAGGTATCATATTCCTGGTGAGCCCCGTATTTGTTCACGTGGGAAAGAGTTTATTTATTTGTTATGTTCTGTTTCTTGAAAACTCTTAGAGTCTCTTCATAGTCATATCTTTAGATTTTTGAGTATTCTTTCATTATTTTAGACTTGTAGAGTATTGAACTTCCTCTCATGTTTAGGAGATGGATTTCATATTATTATTTGGTGGTGTTGGTGATTTGTTGATAATTTTGGTTTTTTGTGTTGGGGTTGATGTATTTGTGTGATGTTGGTTTATTTTGATGGGGATTTGAGATAGAGTATTTTCTTGTTAGGCTGAAAAACAAGGAAAACTCTAACCGATTTTCTGTAGAGTTCTGATGAGCCTTGCTTTGGAGTCCTAACCTTTTTAGCGTCGGTCATGATCCAATTCTGGTTTGTGACATCAATTAGTATTAAGTGTATTATTACATCAAAATTAGCTTAGTTTAGGAAAAACTTATGGTTATTTATACTAATGCAATTGCATGTCAATGTTGTGGCCAAATATTTCCTAATGTTATTGCTTTACTTTATCATTTTGAACAGATTCATTGCAAAGACGTTTATACTCCGAAAATACAATGAAATGGTAATACCCTATATGAATCTATTTGTGTGACTTTTTTGTGTAATTATTTGGTATTTCTTATGGTAAAGTTGTTGTCATGTGATTAGGAGGTCATAGATTGGGTTTTGTGACATCCTAACTTAGTAAGGAGTCCCACATCGGCAAAACACAGGAGGGATGCTGGGTATATAAGTGAGAAAGCCTTACTCCCTAGTGACGCATTTTAAAGTCATGCGGGCCTGGGCCAAGAGCGAACAATATCAGTAATGGGTTGGGGAGTGGCAGGGTTATCTTGGGCTTGTGTGGTTCGAGATACCCATCGCGGCCAGGGCCTTAGGCTAGGTCGTGACAAAATGGTATCAGAGTCGCTCCTGTGTCGTCCCTGTCCATGTGGGCCAGATTTCAAACTGAGTGTAGGCAAATCCCGATAAAGAGGGGCAAACCTCAGTCCTGAGTGTAGGCAAATTCCATTCGGTGGGGTAAACCTCAGCGAGGACGCTGAGTCCATAGGGGGTGTATATGACACCCCAACTTAGAAAGGAGTCCCAATCAGCAAAACACACGAGGGATGTTGGGTATATAAGTGAGAAAGCCTTACTCCCTAGTGACACATTTTAAAGCCGTGCGGGCCTGGGCCAAGAGCGGACAATATCACTAGTGGGTTGGAGAGTGGAAGGGGTATCTCAGGCCTGTGTGGTTTGGGATGCCTATCGCGGCCAGGGCCTCAGGCCGGGTCATGACAGGTTTGTGTTCATGTGACTCTAGCTACAGTTATTAAATAATTTTTATTATTTATTGAATTCTACATTTCTATATAAAACTATATTAAAAGTTGAATTGTATTATTCTCTACTAATGTCACATAATTTTTTAACTAAAAATTTTAACACTGTACAAACAAATATATATGTAATTTTCTTCTTTAACATTAAACACATGTGCATCGTACGTATCCTAAAGTAACGATTACTAATGCTCATAAAATAGAATAGTACCAATTTTATTCTTATTGCACTATGTAAATTGATTATGATTGTTTTACGAAAATTTTGACGTTTGACAGTCGCCACTTAATTATTTGAAAAGGAATTAAGAAAACCTTTATAGAGTACTTAGATGATTCAAAATAGGCAAATCATTTAAATTTCAGAATTCTTGGTAAGCGGTTCTTATTAATATTTTAGGAAGTTTTTTAAAGCACCTAAAATATCTGCTAACTTGTGGTTATCCGGACTGTTTGAAAATATCTTTTGACTCACTTCAAAAAGATTGATTGTTGAAAAGTGATTGATTTTAGGAAAAGACTTGTGTAAAATAGATTTGAATGACTTAGTAGGGATTTCAACTAAGTCTAAACAAATTAGTAACAAAGCATGTAAAAGGAGAAGGGGAGAAAATAAAAGACTTAGGCCATTGGGCCCAAATCAATAGACCCTGTCATAATCTAATTGAGTTTTTGGCCCACTTGAACTTGTCCTAATCTAAATGTTGGGCCTTAACCCGTAACATGTCCTAAACTATTTTTTTAGGCCCGTTGACCCAATATCTGCTCCACCTATGTTGAATTTACAACTTTGGCTTCAAGGTCCAAATGACTGAATAATGAAATGAAGAAATAAATAAATAAATAAAGACAACAATGAAATGAATAAACAAATAAAATGAGACATACCATTCTTCTTATTTTGACTCCTTGCATTCATGCGCTATGTAGTAAATTTTGGATTTATTCTGAATCTTGACTCGAGAGGATGGGCCTCATTGGCCATGAAGAAAATGCAAGTCAAAATTGAGTGCATTTGGACCCCAAGGCAAGTTCATGCAAAGAGAAAGTATAAGAGAATTAATACTCATTTCAAATTACCAGCTTAACATGATTGAGGACTTATGATACTGTAAAAGATATACAAGCAACAAATACATGAAGAAATATACTTCATGAATTGGGGAAAGCATATGACCATAGAAATTCAAGTTCGTAGAGAAGACAAGATGGCTTCAAAGAAAATCTTCATAATTCCGAGCGAGTGCAGTTAAACAATTATATTTTAACACAACGAAAATCTTTCGCCAAGCGAGGTCATTGACTGGATGCTTTAAAGATTGAACAAGGGAGAGGGAAAGTTTACAAAAGATTGAAAAATAAATAAATCATAAGTTAATAAAAACCTATGTTCTAAGAGTTATTATTCATATCTAATTTTAAACCACTATACAGTAAACTAAAAGAAAGAAAGGTGATTGATTGTACATCTTAAGCAAATGTTAATCAATCGTAAACAAATAAGGAAAATAAATAAGAGGGATTGGGAACATATGTCCTTAGTATTCATTTGGGGCTACGAAAAACAATCACATCAAAGAAAACATCACATAATTTTGACAAGGGATCATTCTTTTCTCAGCCATAGGATTGCATATATAGAAAACTATTTCACCCTTAGGTTATCAATATATTTATTTAGACCCAAAGAGAACGAGCAGGGAAAGTTATCTAATTTGTTGCATATCATTATGATTAAAGACTTCATGAATATCTTCAGATTATCATATAGAGAGAAAATAGAGAGGCGAGAATATGCATAGACAAGTGGATTTTCATAGGCAACCGCTTTAAACATGGTAACAAAGTCACCATATTGAAGCTGCCTTTACAACCAAAATTGTAGGAATACACCACTTGCAAAAGTTTTAGAATAGGAAAGACTAAATAAATCCCCCCCCCCCCCCCCCCCCCCCCCCCCAAAAAAAGAAATTCTCCACATTTAAATCAAAACAAGACTATAACTTTTTTTTGTAAACAAAAATAGAAAAAAGAAAGAACAGGTATTTAAAACCAAACTCGATTAGTGCAATCATCAAAAATCAAACACAAAGAAATAGTCAACAAAGAACAAACTTATGATCATAAAAGAATGACATTTCTAAAACTATTCTTTCCTGTAGAGATTGCTAATGAAGTTGATCAAGAGAAAGATAAATTTCACTTAAGGACACATATCCTAATGGAACAACTACGAAAATATCAATAGACAAAAAAAAAGACGTCCAAAATCTATATACAATCAACTAGCAAAGTAAAATAGGGATTTCACACTATTTTACACCTTTAAACATGAATCCGATAGTAAAATAAAGATATGCTAGCATAGAGATCAAATAATGAATCGACTACAGCAAAACTATTACATTTTGTGCAAATAGATTCTATGCCTTTCAAGGCTTCTACAGCTACTCCCAGCAAGCATAAGCGAACTAAATTACTAGTACTACTTCAAATGCAAAAATGAGGCAAAATGAAAAAAGAAATAAAGCATCGAGAAGTTTACCTCTTTCGGGGTAGCAAAACAGGATTCAAGGCTTTGATAGTATCTCGACCACCACCAAAAAGCTTTACCGTGACTCTGAAGACTTCAAACAGTACCCGATTTTATGAAAAAAATTTCTTACTAGGATATAAACTTTTTCTTGATTTTTTTTTCAACATTCAATACTTGGAAAATTTTATTCGTAACCAGCTATTTATAGGAGGACAAAATGGGGGTGGATTTTAATTTTTCACCAATGTGAGATGAACCACTTAAGGGATAGTTTGGATATTCTTGAAGGAAAATCTATGGAATCAAATGGCTGTTGATTCATCTCAAAAAATGGATGACCCAGAATTGTATTTCATCCTCGATCGTACTATCGACGAATGGAATCATATCAGGTGTCAAATTCTAGAAAATCCTTGGATTTTGGGAGGGAATTTTGAGGGGGAAAATGAATTTAGAGAAGGAATTAGGATAGGATGAAGTGGAATCATACTATACAAGTACGAATTCAAAATTCAAAGAAGGATTTTGGATTTTTCAATTTATGCCAGCTTGCTCATTTCAGGTTTAGTCGTTTGGATTTGTTGTTTGTGCTGGGTTTGTCTGAGCTAGATGCGGATGCTGAGTAGGGTGTTAGGTCATCGGTCGTGTTTTTGGAGTTTGTTGTTTGTCGGTGTTGGTGTGGTGTATTATTATTGTTGTTTTGCTGGTGTTGTGCGCATCAGATAAGAGGGGAAGAAGAAGGGGATTGGGCCAGGTCACTAGCTGATTTAGAGTTGGTCTGCTGTTTGGTCCTGGCAGGTCAGGATGTTTGTAGCCTAAAAAATTAAAGAGGATGGGTCAATTTTAGGGTTATTTAAAAAATAACCCTAATTAGTTTAAGGGTTGGTCAATTTTACTTAATTTTTGACCAAATTTTAAAATAAATTGGTTAATTACACTGCATTTGCGGCCAATTTAATTTTAATTATGACCGAATTAAATAAATTGATTAAATTCAATTTAAATTCAATACAAATTAATACCTCGTTCAATCCCTAGTTTTCTTGATTTAGTAAAATCAAATACATATTTATCCAAATAAATTATTTTTGAGAATAAATTATATTTAAATTAAGATTTTAATCATTCAAAATTACTTCAAGATGATTCCTTGATTAAAATTCAATATTTTATAAAAGTAAATATTTAAGTATCAAAATTATATAATTTCGTATAGTTAAATATGATAATATATAATCGCTACTTCAAATGACAAAATTAAGTACATAAATATTTTGAAAACATTTTTTTCGGATGAAGTAAATATTTCATTTTATTAAAAACCGAAGAAACTTTGTATTAAATTTAGTCATGGAGGGAAAAAATTAGGTGTCAACAACTGCCCCCCTTTTGGGTAGGGTGGATGCAAGTAACCCTAGGCAAAGGGAGTTTGACGTTCCTAATTTTTGTTCGACCATAAATTCATTTCTTAAAAAAGCTGGTTTTCGCATAAGTTTTGGAGTTATGGCCGGACCTTGGTATCATGTTTCCTACATATCTCAGGTTACATGAGAATTTAGCCCACTTGTAGTTCATAAATCTTGATTCAAAGCACGATTTTCAAAGAAAAGTTCACCAACTATCTCAGTTTTGGAGTTTTTGATAGAATAAAAAAACTGGAGAATAAAAGGATTTGGGGGAGGTTGGAATGCAGTCGAGTTTTCTACATATAGTCCAGCCTACATATCCCCGAGACTCAGGGAATCAGACTGCTTGTAGTTTGACTTGATTGGTAGAAAAGTTAGTCTTTTATTTCAGATGATCTTTGTTTCAGAATGAGTGATAAGTTGATCGAGTTATGGAAAAAAGGCTCGTAACCTCTTAACCATGAATGTGGGATCCTTCACATCCATAGGCAAGAATTTACCCAGACATAATTTCCAAAAATCTAGGTGTACTATCACTAAAATTTGAAAAAAAAAAGAGAAGGTTATCCTAGGCATGAGCTTAGAAATATCCCAAAGGTGAAGCTGAAACTAGAATATTTTCAAAATACCCACATGCCTTCTAATAGGGGTGCGGTTGTATGGTGGTGGCGATCATCCTTTAATTCGCGTCTAAAGAGTTTTTCGCCCCTCTCTAGACTATGTCCTATTTTGCTGCTAAGAAAGAGTTCTACGTTGTGCTGCACCCTTTTTGGAGTTATCCGCACCTGTGGTTTTGATTTGAGATTTTCACCCTCTCGGATGCTCTGGACAGTATCTCAAATAAAAATCATTAGTAATAAACATAATTCACTAAAGAAGTATATAGTATTTTAATATATTTTCACATGAGTTATCGCCTACAAAGTAATGTCATCCCTTCATGTACCTATCTGGAAGGAAATAACTTGCAACAACAGACAGAAAAACTCTATTAGTTGTTGCATAATTAGCTCATTTATCGATTGAATATGTCTTCAAAGTGGGGTGCCCCTTTGGACACCGAGACACTTTATGTAGAATGGTTCTTGCAACTGTGTAATCTTATGCTCATGCGGAAACCCTTTGGTCACCTATAATGCTTGTTATATGATAAACTCTTCAGTTATTACCCATGAATATTTGCATATGATCTCGAGTAAGTCGTGTACATTTTTTGTATCGATATGACTTATAGATTTTCCTTGAATTGTCAATCTTTGGATAATCTTGCGCATTATTTGATGTTGGACACAAAGCGACTTACAAATATCCTTTGAACTGCTAGCCCTTAAGTAATCCTGCACATTATCTGACCTAGGATAAGAAATGGCTTACAGATATCCCTTCACTCTCTAGTTCTCAAGTATTCCTGCACATTATCTGACCTTGGATACAATATGACTTATAGATATCTCTCAAATTAGTAGTCTTTGGGTAATCCTGCACATAATTGATCTTGGATATGACGCGACTTATAGAGAACCCTTGAACTTATCAATTTGATAATCACTCATATTCTCCGGTAAGGATTTAGTTGTGACTTATGGATAACCTTCAGACTATCAATTTTTAGGTAACCTTGCACACTATCCAGTTAGGATGTTATTGTGACTTACGGATGACCTATGGACTATCAAATTGTAGGTAATATTTTACACTATCCTATTTCAAATAATATGACTTATAGATGACCCTCAAATTGTCAATTTCTAGGAAATCTCATATATCATCCGTCTTCAGATATCAACTTAAAGGCATCCCTTCAAATCGTGTGCTCTTGATGCATTCAGATGCTGATTCACAAAATGATGAGATATCCTCGATTCCAACATATTCTATCTCACGTGTACAAAAATATTAAATGCTAATGATATCATCGATGCCAGCGTATGCTATCTCGTGTATCAATAAATATTAGATGCTAATGATATACTCGGCACCAACATATGTTATCTCGTAAGTCAACAGATATTAGATGTTGATGAAATCCTCGACGCCAGCGTATGCTATCTCACATTTCAATAGATATTAGATATTGATTATATCCTCGACGCCAGCTATGCTATTTTGCGTGTCAATAGATATTAGATATTGATGATATCCTTGAAATTAATGTATGCTATCTCGTATATCAATAGATATTAGATGTTGATGAATCTTTGATGCCAGCGTATGCTATCTCGCGTGATAATAGATATTAGATACTGATGATATCCTCAATGCCAGCATATGTTATCTCACGTCTTGTTAGATGCTGATGATATCCTCAACGCCAACGTATGCTATCTCACGTGTCAACAGATATTAGATACTGATGATATCCTTAATGTCAGTGTATGCTATCTTGCATATCAACAAATATTAGATACAATGGCCCTCTCGACAATGAAATGCGATAAAATGTCTCTCTTGGCGATGGAATGAAATGGCCCTCGTGGAAATGGAATGAAATGGCTCTCTTTTCAATGAGATGATATGAAATGGCCCTCTCAGAAATTGCATGAAATAGCCCTCTTGGTAATACTATGAAATTGACATCTTGACAATGGCATGAAGTGGCCCTCTTGGCAATAACATAGTATGAATGGACCTCTTGGCAATGGCATTAAATGTCCCTCTCATCAATGTCATGAAATGGCCCTCTCGGCAATGAGATGATATAAAATGACTCTTTCGGTGATTTGAAAACAGTGTCACCTGAGTCTGTTGGTCTGCGTTTTGCTTTTTACATGTACCTGTACTCAAGGAAGACAATTAATAGACACAATATTGCTCTCACTGGCAACCACAGTCAAGCTTTATGATAGTTTAATGACAAATACTAAGCATCATAATTTGAATGACTTATTCTACTTTTAATCTTCTCTTTTTGAAGAAATAATTAAATAGAAGATCCACCGAATGCAAGTAAATGGGGAAAAACCCTTGTTCAAGGATTACTAAAATAGCGTTTACTTCACTTCAAGGTGAATTTTGAGGATGACTTTTAACTCTTCATCCTATTGAGTAATCCTTTGATTGTTGTATTTATTATGCCGACTTCCTTGAATGCACCTGCATTCAAAGTAAATATTTAATAGACATAAAGTCGCTTATGCTAGTGACTCTTTTTATATAAAGAATTCTAATTACAATATTCATAAAGTAGATAAGGCTCCTTTGTTCGTCTTTCATGTTCTTAAGAAATAAGATTGACAATTCAAAAGGTCCTCAATAAATGGGTATTAAACCCGTCTTTGGGGCTACCCAAAAATACCATTCTTGAGCATTATATGCTTTGGTATGGCTTACAACTCGCTTGGGGATATTTTGAAAAAGATTCCCATTTGGTGTATTTATCCCTACATCCACAGAAAAATGATTAGTTTTGAGTGAAACTACTCTGTGTTGACCTCTTTTGATCCTTGATTTGCTCCTCGCCATCTTTTGGGCGCTCCATCATGTTGGGACTTCCACCCTGAATCCTCTTCCAATATATTCCTAGGAAATTACTAAGTAAAAAGATTTGTATAGATTTTTGAAAGTAGGCTTAATTTGTAGAAACTAGTTTCAAAAATAATCTATAGTTTTAATTTGTAGAAACTAGTTTCAAAAATTTCTGTAAAAACTTTGGGAAATATCTACTAGTCATGTCTTTACTAGCTCAACAAACATCTTCCTCTTGGTTCTGACTGTATATGACATTTGATGGAGGATTTCCAGGGATTCATCATCGTTGAGGCCTTCTATTAGAAGTTCTATCATAGCCAAAGATTTAGTCTACCTAGACTTTGTCGCAGTTGGCGATCTCTAGAACTTGCCTTTCACCTCTGGTGTTGGGGAATTTGAAATATATTTCAATATATTAGTAGACATTTTGAGGACCTCCTCAAAATTTCTGCCGCAGTTTAAAGTTGTTTGAGATGATCTCAGCTCGAGAGAATCCAAAGTCTTTGTTGGTTTTTATTTACTTTATTGGATGATGATCTTCATCTTGTGAATTTTCAAGATTACTTCCCAAAAATTCTTCCTCAGTTTCCATTTCTTGGGGTTATATGATCGATTAATTAGGGCGCCTATGTATCCGGTTGAAGCAGGAATTAGGTCAAACATAGTTTAGGACTATGCTAAGGATATGGAGAAAATCTAATGGGTTGCCCGAAGCCGAGATGGGCCACCTACGTATCCTTTTTGTTGGGAATTCAGGTCATCACGTAGTTCATTCATAAAAGGAACAGATAAATTCTCCTAAGGAGTTGACCGAAGCTAACATAGGCCGCCTATGTATCCCTTTCTTGGTAATTCAGGTCAAATGTAGTTCGTACATAAAAGGAAAGGGGCTCTATCCAATCACACATCATAAAACAAATGCTACCATAAAAGCGATTGCAAATAAACAAAGGAAATAAAAACTAATACAACCTTCAAACATAGCATCTCTTTACCGCATCTGAATTAATTGGTTTGGTTCACTCTTGACCGTCTATCTCAGATAGAATTAGAGCTTCTATGGATAGTACCTTGTGAACTATGTATGGTCCTTGTCAATTTGGAGCAAACTTGCCTTTGTACTCTTCTTGGTGAGGGAATACGCATTTGAGAACCAATTGCCCAACTTCAAATGTTAGAGCTCTTACTTTCTTGTTGAAGTACGGATCATCCTGTGCTGATACAATTGACCATTACACATATTGGCTATTCTCTTTTCATCAATCAACATGAGTTGTTTATAGCGAGAATGAACCCATTCTTCGTTACTTAGTCTGGCTTCCTGAATAATCCTTAAAGAAGGTATATCAACCTCAGCAGGTATCACAGCTTCATTCCCATAAACAAGTAGATAAAGTATTTCCCTGGCGGAGGTTCGAACTATTGTACAAAACCCTAGTAGATCATAAGGTAACATCTCATGCCATGATCTATTATTCTCAACCATCTTTCTTAGGGTCTTTATAATATTCTTATTGGCGGCTTTCACAGCTCCATTCTTCTATGGACGATATGTGGTCGAGTTGCGATGAACAATTTTAAATTGATCACATATCTCATTCATCAAGTAACTGTTTAAGTTTGACCCGTTATCAGTAATGATCGATTTGGCACTCCAAATTGGCAAATCAAGTTATTCCTGACAAAATCTGCAACCACTTTCTTGGTGACGACTCTATATGAAGCCGCTTCGAACCACTTAGTAAAGTAATCAATAACGACCAAAATGAATCTATGCCTATTTGATGCCGGTGGCTCTATTGGTTCGATAACATCCATACACAAGCTACTAAAGTCCAAGGTGAACTCATCGTATAAATCTTATGTGGAGGCATTCTAATCAAATCTCCATGTATCTGGCATTTTGGGTACTTCTACACGTACTTGCTACAATCATTTTCCATAATCATCCAGAAGTAACCAGTTATCATGATCTTTCTAGCAAGGGCAAACCTGTTTATGTGGGGCCCATAAACTCTAGTGTGTACTTTTCTTATTAATTTCATTGCTTCCACGGCATTGGCACATCTTAAGAATCCTAAGTCTGGAGTTCTCCTAAAAAGGATTTCCCCACTTGGAAAATAATTCTTTGCCAAACACCAGATTGTCTTCTTTTGATTGTTGCTGGTCTCTTTAGAATATAATCTAAATTCTAAATTCCTTTAAATATCATTGTACCATGGATTTCCATTAGGCTCCTCTTGGACATGTGTACAATGCGCGGGTTGTTCCTTCAAGCTTATTTCCAAAGGATCGATGTAACTCTGATTTGGGTGCTGAATCATGGAGGATATAGTGGCCAAAACATCAACAAACTCATTTTGTATCCTTGGGATATGTCTAAAGTTAACTTCTTTGAATCTTCCACATAATTCTTGCACCAACTCCATATAAGGAGTAATCTTGGAGTTCTTTACCGTCCATTCTCCTCGTACCTAGTGAATCAACAAATCTAAGTCTCCAATGACTAGCAATTCACAAACACCCATATCAAGTGCCAATTTGAGACTTAGGATGCAAGCCTCATATTTTTCCATGTTATTGGTGCACAGGAAACACAACTTAGCACTTATGGATATGTTGGCCTATTTCTAACACCAGAACTGCTCCGATCCCTGAACTTTGAATTTGACTGCTCCATCATAGAATAGCCTCTATCTGGGGTAAATTTTTGCAATGTCTTCTCCCATGAATAAAATCTCCTCATTTGGTAAGTAAGTTCGAAGTGGCTCATATTCATCATCAACCAAATTCTCTGCCAAACAATCTACTAAGGCTTGCCCCTTGATTGCCTTTTGATTCACATACACAATGTCAAACTCACTCGGGAACATTTACCACTTAGCTAACTTCCCTGTAGGCATGGTTTTCTGGAATATATACTTTAATGGGTCCATTCTAGAAATGAGATATATTGTTTATGAGGATAGATAATGCCTTAACTTTTGCCTGGCCCAGGTCAAGGCACAACACGTCCTTTCTACAAAAGTGTAACGACCCTCGTATGGCATAAAATTTTTACTCAAGTAGTAGATACCTTTCTCTTTCTTACTAGTCTCATCATGTTGAAAGTAGTTTCTAAGACTGACAGGTAAAGAAAAAATGGACTTCCTTCCCTTGGAGGAACCAAAATAGGCGGAGCTGACAGATACACCTTAATTTTGTCAAAAGCTTTCTGGCATTCTTCTGTCCACTCATTCAATGTATCTGTAATACCCATGCTTATTCCTAGATATAAATCATCTCAAGGATACTAGTACTTGCTTTGAAATATAAATCTATTTTTATACCCGTGGGAAATTGAGTTAGCTTTCTAACGATACCAATTTTGTCCAAATCCGACACCAGACAAGGAAGTTATGGATGTTTTACTTAGAACTAACTGAAACCCCCAGATGCGATGTCCAAGCTGACGGACCGCCAAAAAAGTGGTAGAACACCACTTTTACCATCATAACTAAGGCATTAGGGCCATGTTCTGGATAAGGATCGATGGACGAGTTGACATACCGTTATATTTTTGACGGACCATCATCCAGGCCATCAACTCTTATCCAGTAAACCCCATTTATGGTCCACGTATGACGATAGAAATAACGGACCATCAAGTTCCTGATGGACTGTCATCTGGGTCATCACACACCACGTTCAGTTTACTTTTAGGCCATTTTAACAGGGGTACTTTGGTCACTTACCACTCACCTATATATACCCAGATGAGTCTGAATTCAGCCATTTTTCTCATTATTATTTCACAAACAAAAACTAGGGTTTCTTTTTAAATTTAATAACCAAGAACAAGACCCAATATTTTTCAAAAATCAAAGGATTTAAATACTTTAAGTTAAAAAAAAAAAGTCAAGAACCTTGAGTCAGGTATGCGTAGTGTTCATCTATGGATCCATTTCGTTCATAGAGCTCAAGAACCATGTTTTAAATATTTTGTGATTGTCTTGTTGTGATATGAGCATGTACATGTTGATGATTATTGTTAAAGTTTCAAGATGATAAGTAAAGGTGTTTTCATGAAGTATATGTGTTTGTTAGTTGAAACCCATGATCCTTATGTGGTTTAATATAGTGAAATTCATGAACACACTTAAGCTAAAAGAATGCATGAAAAGTGTTTGATAATATGCCTAGGATGATAGAATTTATATCCCATGATTTAATAGTGCTTAAATGACAAGTCCATGCTCTATGCTTTACAATTTCCTATGAATTCCATGTGAGTGATATGCGTTGTTGTTGTGATATGGATTGACCATGATATTGAAGCTATGAAAGTATATACATATTGTATGAATTTCCCTTCCATGTATAAGATGTTGAGAACTATGCTTAGTGTGAAATCCCCTACTCATGATATGGTAAATTTTGGACTCTACTCTTACGATCATGTCAGTCATGTGTGCCAGTTTCCTTCCATCGAGTCCTAGGGGTACTTGTAACCAAAAAATTATAGCTTTGTGCGTAGAGCCATGTCATGTTTTCGCGATAATCTCAGTCAAGCCATGATCTATAGAACTCAGTCAGGCATGTGACTCAGGAAACCTCAGAAATCTTATGATCTCAGTTAATTATCAGACAGTAGTACTAATCCATCAGTCAACAAAAGTTAGTTACGCAGTCCATGTACCGTCAGTTAAATCCTATTCAATCTCTTAAGATGGGAGTAGAAGTTAGCACCGAGTGAACCCAAGGATGGGAACTCACCTGCCAGTTTAGGGTGTGATTGTTACTAATCATCCTTATGTTCCAGAACTACATATCCAAAATAGGTTGAGACATATTAACCTGTCAGATTAGGGTTGATGAGGTGGCTTAATCCATCAGTTTAGGGTTCCCACCGTTCTCATTTTGAGTACCTGCCAGCTACGGGTCACTCACAGCTGTCCTTACCAGTGGCGCGGTATTGACACTCTTCTAGTCGGGGCAGAGATTGGACCCCAACTTAGCTATATACGTTATTGGGGCATG
Source organism: Capsicum annuum (assembly GCF_002878395.1). Classification (NCBI taxonomy): domain Eukaryota; kingdom Viridiplantae; phylum Streptophyta; class Magnoliopsida; order Solanales; family Solanaceae; genus Capsicum; species Capsicum annuum. Next base: position 114,880,908 of record NC_061112.1, on the reverse strand, counting down.
TCGGTCAAACAACTACCTCCCACAGTTTCAATCTCAGTCTTAGTAAAAGAACTCAGATAGTTCTTCAGATTTCAGTATTTCAGGACTGTCAGATACAGTCAATTCAATTACAGTACAAAACTCAGGTAGTTCCATCTGATTTAGGACTGTCAGACACAACCACCCATGTTATCATGATTTCAGTGTTATTAATGTTAGATATCAGTAATCCATGTATTAGAGTACAAATCTAATTATCATGTGATCACAATCTCAGTTACTATGTATGCATGTTTTCACTCTCACATTGATATTAGTCAGTCAGTTAACATCGTTCATGTATATAAACCCTTGTATTTAGCCTACCTCACTCGTCTACTTAGTATTCCCAGTTGTACTGACACATTTGTGCTATGGTGCTTTCTTGTATGTAATAGCATAGGTTCACAGATACGAGATCCAGATCAGCAGTAGCAGTAGAATTTCAGTCGCAAAGTTGCAGTGAGTCCTCATCCATTAGAGGATGATATTATTTATTTCATTTATTATTTCAATTTAGTTTTTCTAGACGAAGTTAGTTGGAGCCATGTTCCTTCAAATCCTTATTTAGACAGTATTTAGAGGATTTCAGATTTAGTTCAAATTTGATTCAGCTTTCAGTTGTTTTAGGTATTCGTTACCCCATATGGATGTTATAATTTGTCAAATATTTTGTTTAGTTGAACCTTATGGCCTATTGTTCATGTTTTCCGCATTATTACATCATATATTGAAGTATATAAGTACAGATATCAGTCATGGGTTAGCTTGTGGTCCCTCGGGATCATGGGTACCGTGTAGCAATCCAGTTCAGTAAAATGGGGCGTTACAAACTTGGTATCAGATCCTAAGGTTTTATAAAGTCCTAGGAAGTCTAAAAGCCACATCTAGTAGAGTCTTGTGCATGGGTGTGTTGCGCGCCACATTTATGTGCAAGAGACTATAAGATGTTTTAGGAACAGTTTCCCTTTTAACGGTATTCATATCATGATAGTGAGCATAATCTCAAGTTAAACTCTCAGTCTAATCCATTCTTCTCTTATTTTAGAATATGCCTCAACAGAGAAGAAACCAATCAACTCCTCAGCCCGAAGATCCTTTTGGCGAACATGTTTCTCATGCGGAGTTTAGGGCCACATTCACCACACTTACTCAGTCTGTGGTTGCCTAAAATGAACGGCCACCAGTTATTTTGGCTAATCCAGTGGCCAACTCAGCCACAACTAGTATTTGAGACTTCACCCAAATGAACCCTTCATCTATCTTTGGGTATAAGTCTGATGAAGACCCTCAGGAATTTATTGACTAAGTCCAGAAGGTCATAGATATCATGAGAGTTACTTTTTGTCAGAGTGTCGAGTTAGCCGCATACCAATTATAGAATGTTGCTCACACTTGGTACAAACAGTGGAAGTTTGAGAGGTTAGAGGATGCAGGTCCTATAGAGTAGGAGGAGTTTGTAACAACTTTCTTAGACAGATTCTTTCCCCAAGAGCTAAAGGAGGCAAAAGTTCTAGAGTTCATCAACCTCAGGCAGGGAAATATGATGGTTAAGGAGTATTCTCTCAAATTTACTCAGATAGCTAGATATGCCCTTCATGTGGTTATAGACAACAGGGCTAAGATGATCAAGTTTGTGTCAGGGGTGAATGATAGCATGGTAAATGAGTGCAGGTCTGCGAATCTGAACAGTGATATGACTTTAGCCAAGCTCATGACTCATGCTCAACAAATAGAGGAGCAGAATATTAGGACTAGGGAGAGGTAGAACAAGAGAGCAAGGTCAGGCAGTTTTATTTTTGCTCAACCAAAATCAGAAGGAGAAAATCGTTCGCAGTTTCATCCTAAACCAGCAATTCTAGCTCCTTCCTTCACCAGTGATAAAATTCATAGATGGATATAGAGATCGAGCACCAGGATCTAAGTCTTAGGGCAGTATCAGTAGTGCCCGAACGAATCCCCTATATCAGACTTGTGGTAAGAACCACAAGAGTACCTGTAGAGCTGGTAGCGATGTTTGTTTTGGTTGTGGCAAGACAGGCCATAGGATTATAAAGTGTCCACATTCAGGTTTACAGGGTCAGCAGAATCGCTCCACAGCCCAGTCTGGTCGCCCAAATCAGCAGAGTGCCATTTCCAGTACTATTGGTGGGCAACGCCCAAATAGACTCTACGCTCTTCAGACCCGACAGGATCAAGAAAATTCTCTTGATGTCGTTACTGGTACATTATAGATTTTCCATGTTCATGTTTATGCTTTGCTAGATCCAGGTTGTAACGCCCCGGAAAATGGGTCCCGAAGAGTCGCACGGTGCTTGAGGTTACGAGTAGCCCCAAGCTAACCCTTTGAGCCATTTTCATTCAGTTCAACACAAATCAACGGGGTTTCCATAAATAACCCTCAAATATCAATAGAGTAATCATCATCCAAGAATAAAAGAATTTTAGAAAGATAACAAAATACGACTTATTGGTTAACTCCCAACATCTATACTAGTCTCACAAGTCTCTAAAAAAATCAATAAAACCAGCGAACCATTGAGACATGCCCTAACTGACTCATACTCAGTTATCAAATGTAAACAATTCCATGAAACCAACATCATACATCACGTCCTCTAAACATGAGGACTCACCACAACAGAGGATGTAGAACAGCCTACCCGACGAATCACTGTCGAACCTGGACCTGAGCACCTGAACCTACATTTCGAGAAAATGCAGCCCACATCCGAAGATGTGGGTCAGTACCATGGAAAGAAACCGAGTATATGGGGGTGTATGCAGTTGTATAAACATCATCATCATAAATATTTATAAGAAATATGCAGGATGTATGAAAGACTCACAAAGCCCGAAGAAAATCATCATAATGATGAGAGGATGAAATAAGTACAATAACATATGTGAGTCATCATATAATTTGTCAATCACTTTCAGTTCATCAAGAATATCAATTCCCATAATGTAAATATCATTTACATTCTTTGAAAGAATAACTTTCACAATTCCACTTTCAAATCACTTCACCATTCACCATAGACACAAGGAAACACACACACACACACTGGGAGATCCTATAACTGACATAAACCATGTGAGCTACATGGAGTCCAACGTACAACCCACGTTGGGGAGAGCCATCCTATCCTTGCCATCAGAGTAGGACTATCGATATCAAATCGACACAAACTAGTGATCAATATATAAATCAGCCTCAAGCTCACTCCTACGGAGGCACGTAGTTCTAGGGAAGTAAGGTTGCTTTATACCTCCCACTCGGTGCTAAAGATTTCTCCCAGACTTAGCTCAGATCATTTAAAAGAGAATCCACAACAAAACAATTTCAGTAATATATAAATATACATCGGGAGCCATCATGCTTCCCATCTATCAAAATCAACCACGTTGTGGATTTCTTTCACACTCGAGTTCAAAACAACTCCATTAAGACCAAAATGTTAAATCATTCAAAATATCTCAAATATTCAACATCAATGTGCTTATAACACACACTTTCTAAAAAAAAATTTCCAATGGGGATTTACGACCCAAATATCAAAATCATGATAAATATCGTTCAAAATTCGTGCTTTGTATCTCCACACATGTAAATTCATTTTTCAAAATCATAAACATCAAGATTTCATAATAATCATCATAAGATATAGGTTCATGCTTCAAATTCGTAAAAATTAAATAAAAATCATGCCTTTGTAAAGAAAATTACTTTTGGGCACAAGAATAAAAGAGAGTTCTTGTTGAAAAACCCCACATACCTTGAATGATGAACTTTAGATCGATACTCATTTTTAAGATGTTAATCGTGCCTTTGAATGATGGTTCTTGGAGTTCTTGAACTAGGAACTTGGAATCTTGAATAAATTTGCAGAATTAATGGTGAACTTTGGAGGTTCTTGAAGTTGGATGTAGGAGCTTAGGGTTTTCTTTTTGAGGGAATTTGATGAAATATAACATATAATGCTTCTAATAGGCTTTAATATAAGGTTTGGATGGATTTTGGGTGAGGGGGAATGACCAAAACGCCCCTAAAAATCAAAAAAATTCTCGAATCTGTCGTTTGGTGGATTGTTTTGATAGTCTGAAGTAGATAAACCATAACGTTTTACTCCGATATCCAAATTGGATGAAACCAATTTTATTAGAAAGAGGACTCTCATATATTTCCATTTATATATATTATCTCACCCATATCATTGTGTACGAGGAGTTATGATCATTTGAAGTTGACCCAAAAATTCACTTTTGATAGGCTGAAGTAGATCGACCATAACTTTTTGCTCCGATAGACAAATTGGATGAAACCAATTTCATTAGAAAGAGGACTCGCAGCGCTTTCCGTTGATATATATTAGATCACCCAGATCATTATGTATAAGGAGTTACAATTGTTTAAAGTTTGTGCAAAAATACGCCAGGCCTCAGTACTTTTTCCTGCACGTTTTACTGTTCACTACTATTCATGGTTCAATCAGAATGTTCATAACTCGTCGCTAGGGTGTCCGTTTTGGATGATCCACATATAGTTGGAAAGATTATTCAATACTCTACGCAATGGTGGGTCATAATCTAAGACATTCCACATGGAAAATTTATAATTTGTTCTAGAAGATAGAACCCAACACGTTTACGCACAAAATTTCAACGAAAAATTTCCCGGGGTATTACATCATCCCCCCCTTGGAAACATTCATCCTAGAATGATGCTAGACATGCCAAGATTAGATAGGGAATAGAGCATACAGCTGAAACCATTTGTTAGACTCATCACCACATCATTTCTCACTCCGAATGCATACCATTATGATTAAAGACTTCGCGAATATCTTTGGATTATCATATAGAGAGAAAAGAGAGGGGCAAGAATATACGAAGACAAGTGGATGAGAAGGGAAAGTTATCTGGTTTGTTGCATACCGTTATGATTAAAGACTTCGTGAATATCTTCAGATTATCATATAGACAGAAAAGAGAGGGGCGAGAATATGCGAAGATAAGTGGATTTTCATAGGAAACCGCTTTAAATATGGTAACAAAGTCACCATAATCAAGCTACCTTTACAACCCAAATCCCAGGAATACATCACTTGCCAAAGTTTTAGAATCGAAAAGACTAAATAAATCCAACCAATAAGTCAACATTTTACAAACTCATAGGAATGAAAAACACCTCTCTAACCTCGAGAACACTTTGCTACTTTACCAAAAAACAGTACCCCCCCCCCCCCCCCCCCAAAAAAGAAATTCTCCGCATTTAAATTAAAACAAGACTATAACTTTATTTTGGTAAACAAAAATGAAAAAAACAAAGAAAAGGTATTTCAACCTTAACTCGGTCAGAGCAATCGTCAAAAATCAAACACAAAGAAATAGGCAAAAAAAAAAACTTATGATCATAAAAGAATGACATTTCTAAAACTATTCTTTCCTATAGAGATTTCTAACAAAGTTAATCAAGAGAAATATAAATTGCACTTAAAGACACATATCCTAAGGGAACAGCTACGAAAATTTCAATAAACAAAAAAAAAAGACATCCAAAATCTGTTTATAATGAACCAACAAAGTAAAATAGGAATTTCATCCTATTTTACTCCTTTAAACATGAATCCAACAGTAAAAGAAAGACAGGCTAGCATAGATATCAAATAACAAATTTACTACAGCAAAACTATTACATTTCAGTGCACATTGACCCTATGCCTTTCAATGCTTCTACGGCTACTCCCAGCAAGCATAAGCGAACTAAATTACTACTACTACTACTATTACTTCGAAAGCCAAAATAAAGCAAAATGATGAATAAAGAAATAATGCATTGAGATGTTTACCTTTTTCGGGGTAGCAAAACGGGACTCGAGGCTTCGATAGTGTCTCGACCACCACTGAAAAACTTTACCGTGACTCCGAGGACTTCGCACAGTACTCGATTTTATGAAAAAAATTTCTTACTAGGAAATAAACTTTTGCTTGATCATTTTTTCAACATTCAAGACCTGGAAAATTTTCCCTATAACCAGCTATTTATAGGAGGCCAAAATGGGGGTGGATTTTAATTTTCCACCAATGTGAGATGAACCACTTGAGGGATAATTTGGATATTCTTGAAGGAAAATATGTTGAATCAAATGGTTGTTGATTCATCACAAAAAATAGACAACCCAAAATTGTATTTCATCCTCAATCGTACTATCAATGAATGGAATCATGTTGGGTGTCAAATTCTAAAATATTCTTCGATTTTTGTCGGGAATTTTGAGGGGGAAAACAAATTTAGAGAAGGGATTAGGATATGATAAGGTGGAATTGTACTTGCAAGTAAGAATTCAAAATTCAAAGAAGGATTTTGGATTTTTTGATTTATGACAGCTCGATAATTTCGGGTTTAGTCGTTGGGATTTGTTGTTAGTGCTGGGTTTTTCTGAGATGGACGCGGATGTTGGGTGGGGTGTTAGGTCACCGGTTGAGTTTTTGGAGTTTGTTGTTTGTCGGTATTCGTGTGGTGTATTGTTGTCGTTGTTTTTCTGGCGTTGTGCGTATAAGATAAGAGGGGAAGGAGAAGGGATTGGTTGGGGTCACTAGCTAATTTGGAGTTGGGCTGTTGTTTGGGCTTGGCGGATCAGGGGGTTTGTTGGTTGAAAAATTAAAGAGAATGGGTCAATTTTGGATTTATTTAAAAAATAACTCCAATCAGGTAAGAGTTGGTCAATTTAATTTAATTTTTGACCAAATTTTAAAATCAATTGGTCAATTGCACTGCAATTGTTTCAACTTTAATTTCAATTATGAACGAATTAAATAAATTAATTAAATTCAATTGAAAATTGATACGAATTAATACCTTGTTCAATCGCTAGTTTTCTTGATTTAATAAAATCATAGACATATTTATCCAAATAATTTTTTTTGAGAATAAATTATATTTAAATCAATATTTTAATAATTTAAAATTACTTCAAGATAATTCTTGATTAAAATTTGATATTTTATAAAAATAAATATTTAATTGTCAAAATTATATAATTCGTATAATTAAATACGATAATATATAATCGCTACCTCAAATGACAAAATTAATTACATAAATATTTTGAAAAAGTTTTATTCGGATGAAATACATATTTTGATTTTATTAAAAACCGAAGAAACTCAGCATTAAATTTAGTCATGGAGGGAAAAAATTAGCATTAAATTTAGTCATGGAGAGAAAAACTTAGGTGTCAACAATGATAATCTAACATTATTAACTAATATTACAAGATTATCCCTCCTTTGCGGGTACAAATACATCTCTATTTTCTATTTCAACCACAACCATTTTATAGTGAGTTCTAGTAAGTGAATTAGTATTAAGTGTATTATTACATCAAAATTAGCTCAGTTAAGAAAAAAATCATGGTTGCTTATGCAAATGGAATTGTATGTCGATGTTGTGGCCTAATATGTCCTAATGTTTTTGTTTTACTTTATCATTTTAACAGATTCATTGTAGAGACGTTTATACTCCGGTAGTACAATGAAATGGTAAGACCATATATGAATCTATTGGTGTGACTTTTTTGTGTAATCATTTGATATTTTTGCTGATAAAGTTGTTACCATGTGATTAGGAGGGCATGAGTTGGATTTGTGTGTATGCAACTCTAGGAGGACAAATTTATTTATAAATAAAATAAATTAAATCACATTTAATTTTCTTTTCCTCTCTAACTATATATAAGACCACTTTTATCAATAAAAACGTTTACGACAACTAATAAATAGACTGTAACTGCTCATAGTTTTGCCAATTGTTCCTAAACCTTCACTGTAATAATTACCAATGCCCATAAAAATAAATATTGCTAAATTTTACATTTATTGCATTTGTGTGAATTGAGTGAAACATTATTACAGTAATCTAAAACTATTATTTAATTTCACAAAATTGTCCCTCCAATGTGGGTATAAATACATCTCTATTTTCTATTTCATCCACAATAATTTTATAGTGAATTCTAGCAAGTGGACCACTAGTACTAAGTGTATTTTATATCAAAGTTAGCTCAGTTAAGAAAAAACACAATCATGGCTGCTTATACTATTGGAATTGCATGCTGATGTTGTGCCCGAATATTTTCTAATGTTGTTGCTTTACTATATCATTTTGAACAGACATAATAAAATGGTAAGACGTTATATGAATATATTAGTGCGGCTTTTTGGTGTGATCATTTGGTATTCTTACAAGTAAAGTTGTTGCCGTGTGATCAGGAGGTCAGTTTATATGAATCTAGTATTTTATCAGTTGTTCAGCCATACTTTGATACGTTTTGCAGTATTCAAATTTCAGTACTATGTCAGTTTATTTTACGCTTATGTATTTCATTACTATCTATTCAGTTCTCATAGCAGGTACCAGCTTATTGTTTAACTTGTGGTCATTTATGACTATAAGCACTATTGTCGCGGCTAGGGGGTGTAATACCTCGAACTTTCTTTAAGTCAAATCTAGTCTCCAGAAGAGTTAGTGGTGACTTCCAAAATGATTAATGTTTAAACCAGATAGAATTTCCCCAATGTTGACTTTTTATCGTGTGGGAAATTGAATTAGCTTTCCAACGATACCAATTTCATTCAAATTCGGTATTGGAGTAAAAAGTCATGGACATTTTACTAAAAGCTATCAGAACTGCCCATGTGTGACGAACAGGTTGACGGACCATCGCCTAAACTGTCGCAGCTAAGGTAGTAAGTCAATTTTCTGGCTAAGGTGAGATGGTCAGGTTGATAGACCATCGAACTTGCGATGGACCGTCGCCCAAGCCATCGCTACTAAGGAAGTAAGTCCCTATTTTGGCCCAAGTGCAACGGTCAGAACGATAGACCATCGAGCCACCGACGGACCATCGCAGATCCCGTTCAGCAATTTTTTAAGCCATTTTTAAAAGGGTATTTGAGTCTTTTTCACCCATTTTAAGCCCTAATTATACCATAAAATAGCTCATAACTTCATTATTCATTCACAACATCCAATTAGGGTTTCTCTTAAAGACCTATCCCCCTAGAACAATAAACCCTAGGTGTTTAACTCCAAGTCAAGAATTCAAGCTTTCCTCCACCAATCTTCAAGAAATCATCCACCCAAGTATGTCAAGTGTTCGTTCATGGATTGATTTTGTCCATGAAGCCCAAGAATTGACAATTTCAATTATAAATTTTGATGTTTATGTTGTGGATTGATTATGATCATGTTGATGTTGTGTATGATACCCAAGTTAGAATCGTTAAATGTGTTTTCATTAATTTATGCTAGCATGTGGATTGGAATATACTAAATTGTGTTGATTAATGCAACCATGATGAATTAATTTAATGTCCATGCCTAAGGTTATAGTTATGCATACTAGGTATTTGATAAAATGCCTAAGAGAAAAGAAAATTTGTCTTATGACTCAATTGTGACCAAAATGATGAACCTATGCTTTACCCTTATGTTCAAAATAACTTCCATGTTATTTTTATGCATTGAAATTGTTTGATGGACTATTCATGATATTACCCTATGAAATTATGACATGTTTATATGCTTTCCTAGTCATGTACCAAACTACGATAATCAAGTTCCTCATGAAATTCCCCAATGATTGTACTATGAATTGTTGACTATGGTCATGTGTCAAGAAGTGTCATGTATTGTCAGTTTCATGCTATTGAGTCCTGGGGGTACTTGTACCCAACAATTTAGCTGTAGGCCTAGCGCAGTGTCATGTTTTCAAGATACTCTCAGTTAAGCCATGTTCAGTAGAATTCAGTCAGTCTCATGACTCAGGAAAACTAGTGATCTTACTAATATCAGTCAGTTATCAGATCTCAGTAATACTCTTTCAGTCAATGGAACTCAGTAAACTCAGTCCAGTTAGTTTAGTATAAGTATTTAGTGTCTAATCAGATGGGATTAGGATTCAACACCGAGTGGGACCAAGGATAGAAACTCACATGTGAGTAAATGGTGTAATTCTTAGAAGCAATCCTTGCACTCCAGAACTACGTAGCCAGCGTAGGTGGAGGCATCTAACCTATTAGATGAGGGTTAATGAGGTGGATTAACCTATTAGATGAGGGTCCCATCGTTCTCCTTAGAGTACCTGTTAGATGAGGGATCACTCACAACTTGTCCTTACCAGTAGTGCAGTATTGACACCCTTCCTATTGAGGTTACAAATTGGACCCTAACTTAGCTACATTTCTTTATTTAGGGCATATCGGTTAGATTACCTCCCATAGTTACAGTCTCAGTCTCAGTCTCAGTAATAGAACTCAGATAGTTCTACAGAATTTAGGACTGTCAGATATAGTCAACTCAGAATAGTACAGAACTCAGCTAGTTCTATTAGAACCTAGACTGTTAGACACAGTCGATCAATATCAATTATATTAGTTATACCAATTATCAGTAACTCATGTTATCAGTGCTCAGACTCAGTAGTCATGTTATCACAAACTCAGTTACAGTTATTTTGTATTCATGCATGTATTCTCATGTTCATGTTGTCTAGTCAGTTAGAATAGTTCATGTATATAAACCCTTTGCGTTTAGCCTACCTCACATGCATACCAGTATATTCAATTGTACTTACGCATTTATGCTATGGTGTTTTATACCATAGGTTCAGAAGCACAATCTCTAGAGTATCAATAGCATTCTAGTCTCAGCAGTCAGAGTTAGCAGTGAGTTCTCATCCTTCGAGGACATAATCATTTCTTTATTATTTCATTAGTTAGTTTATTTCAGTATTTGGAGTTAGTTGGGGACATGTCCCATCAACTCCTTAATCAAAAAGTTCAGTTTTAGAGGCTTTCAGATTACAGCATGTTCAGACAATTTATTTTAATTCATGTTTAGGTATTGATATACCGTACTCTCAGATAGTATGTTTTATCCATTTTGAACCTTATGGCATGTTTCAGTCTATTATTTCCGCATTTTACATGATTTCATACAGTATATAGGTACAAATATTAGTCATGGGTTAGCTTGTGGTCCTTCGGAATCATAAGCACTGCGTAGCATTTTTGGTACTAGATTTGGGGCATTACAGAGGGTAGCTATAACACCCCAAAATTTTTCTTAGCTAAATTTAATCCCTAAAATATCAAGCATTGTCTTTTAGAATGATTTATACTCTTTTCCTGATAGAATCCCTTAGATTTGAACTTTTCATTTTGTAGGTGATTGAATAAGTTTTTCGTCGACAAAAGATACGTCCAAAACGGACACTTGGTGAAGGATTTATGGGTAATTTAAGTCCTAGTCATAAAACATGGTCATTCCTATCCTTGGCACATCGCGGAGAGGGTGTAAATGACGATGGTCAATTACCAGTGGGACTCCGCAATGGTGGCACATCATGGAGTGGGCTAAGTTCCCATTCATCAATTTCCAGTGAGCCACCGTGATAGTGGCACGTCGCGGTTGCCCATGAAATTAGGCTCCCAGTTTTATTTTAATATAGGTCTCATTAAGGGTATATTGGGTATTTTCCCACACCCTTATCAGTCCAAACACAAGATTTTAACCCCAATTGAGCATATTACTCATTCACCAAAAATATTAAATAACACTCTCTAGGGTTCCATATTGATAATTCAAATAAATCAAGATTCAACCGTGGGTTTTTAAAATAAATTGAAAATTTGAAATCCCCAAGCCGTGGGCACGAAGAAGCATCCTTTCAATTTTTAGATAGAGGTACATGGGGTTTATCCTAAAAACTACATGGTCTTGAAACCATTAGAGCATGATTTTTAGATTTTTAAGCATAATTTTCAAAGGGGTTTTGGAATTTATGTTTAAATTTCGTATTTCGAATGTTTCAATGTTACTATAGCTTTGATCTTGTGGTCCTATCCCCGAACTTGATTTACATGTATATGTATATGTATGTAATTTGAGATTTAAGATCGCTGAGAGCATAAATTATAAACTCCCTATCATGTATTGAATTAAATATTATGATTTTGTGATTTGAAAGATGTTTTCATAATATTATAGCATTTGAGCATGATTTGAAATTGTTGAGAGGGTGTTTCTTGATATAAATGTGTTCTTGTGTTTAAGAGAAAGAATTGCATGTGAATTGAGAACTTTGACATGACCACCTTGTACTATTGAAATGCTTGACAAAGATGAGTTCCTTACATGTGTTTACATGAGGTTTGAGAAAGAGTTTCTTTGAATTGAATTATTGAAATAGTGGTCCCAAAACTAGTGTTTTGAAAATAGAGATTTATGATAGACTAATAATGGCTCAGAGATATGACTTGCAAGTCAATGGTATGACGATACTATATGTATTTCTGCCATAATAGAGTATGTTTTCAGAGTATGTTTTAAGAGTATGTTTTTAGAGACTGTATGTTTTTGATTGAGTTTTAAAAAAGGGCTTAAAGAGAGTTAGGTGGTTACCCAAAGAAGGCGCGAGTTCAAGCAACTCTTAGCCTGAAATCGTATTTGCCCATACAGGTAAATTATTATTGTACGCTAGCGACGGCCATGTGGCACAGTAAATTCAGAGAATCTGACCCTTGTGGTAAACTTGGGTTGGGGGCTTGGCTACCGAGTTAATGGCAGTTTCCATATAGCCCATGGAATTTTTAGAGTTATAGGGTATACCACCTAGCACAGAAGTAACACAGATTTCTCAGAGTTGAGATATTTTTTATAGTCTTTAAAATGCCCATGTGAATTCTTACTATATAATATACTTATGAACTGTTTTAAATTGCTCTCATATATGTTGAATAATAAATGATTATTTTGGATATGCTCTGCGTACCAGAACATCTGTATTGACCCCTACCCCTACCTCTCAGGTTCTGAGACTCAGTCTAGGGGTCCCAATAAGCAGTAGATAATTTAGACAACTGTCAAATTGTGAAGTGGTGAGCCTTCTCTATTCCAGAAGGCCTGTCTTTTCTGATTATGTCATTTATTTTAGTTTTGGTCTACTGGGGCCTTGTCCCAGTTTCAGACAGTTGTCAAATTTTCATGTAGTAGAGATTTTGCAGACTGAGTCAGATGTTATTTTGATGTAGTTGATTTACATTTTTCATACTTATGTTGAATTTAGAATTGACCAATTTTCCATGGCAGAATATATTTCTGCATCTTCTTTTATTATATGAATGTTGTGCATGATTACCAGATAGAGAAGGGCGTTCCGGGTCTTCATGGTTCGGGATGTCCGTCATAGCCAGGCCCTTATTTGGGTCATGACAAACTTGGTATCAGAGCATGTTTCATGGTCCCAAGGTGTCTACAAAATTGCATCGAGTAGAGTCTTATTTATGGGTGTGTAGCGCACCACACTTATAAGCAGGAGGCTACTAGGAATTTAAGAATATTTCTCTTCTTTATGATTTAGTTCGTGCTTCAGAGTCTAATCTGTCCTCTAATCAATGACCTCTTGCTTTTTAGAAAACTAGTGATGCCCCCTATTGTACCAACGTTAATGCACAGGATGATGAAGTCCATCCCACCAATGGGATACAGACCCGTAATAGAGCTCATACCCCAAAAACTGTTCTTACTCTAGGAGTACCTCCTGTACCGACCAGTCCTCCTAGAGCTCCCCGGTTAGGGGCCAATCGCACTCAGCCTCGTGAAGGAGAGGTTTTTTAATGCTGACTTCAGATAGTCTATTCATATGCTGGAACAGCTGGTAGCCACACGAACTCAAAGGTTGGAGGATACTGGGTTTGCGTTTGTTACTTCTAAAGTTAATAGAGTAGGCCAGTTCATGAGAATGAACTCGCCCAAGTTCTCTGGCGCAAAGGTAGTAGAGGACCCGCAGGAGTTCGTAGATGAAATATAGAAGATTTTCAAAGTAATGCATGTTGATCAGGTAGAGGTTGTTGAGATAGCAGCATACCAGCTAAAGGATATAGCGAACCAATGGTACAACAAGTGGGAAGATGAGAAGGGTGACAGTGCTAAGCCCACAGTTTGGGACGAGTTTGTGAAAGCTTTTCTTGAATCATTCTTTCCTCTGGAGCTAAGAGAAGCTAAATCTAAGGAGTTCATTAACCTTAAGTAGGGTAAGATGAGTGTTCAGGTGTATACTTTAAAGTTTAACTAGTTGGCCCGTTATGTTCCTGAGATGACGAGTAGTATGAGGGCCCAAATGAGGAAGTTTGTTTTTGGCTTTTTAGATGATCTAGTGCTTGAGTGTCAGGGAGCTATGTTGAATAGGGATATGGACTTTGCTAGACTGTCAGTCCACATACAGTAAGTTGAGGAAAAGAAGAAGAAAATAACCAAATCTAGGGAAAAAGACAGGCAGGCACAGAGAGCCAGAGTGACAAACCAGAGTCATAGTCAGCAGCAGAGCGGTAATTGGGGCAAGAAATGTCAAAAGAAAAGAATTAGGGTAATGCATAGTCGGTAGCTAGTGCTCCAGTATCCAGACCCATAACTGAGCAGCGCACCTAGAATTTTTTGTCTAATCAGGGGCTGAGGATGTAGGGTTCGCAGTCGCAAGGAAGTATGTCCCAGACCCCTTAGTACTATCCGTGCTATGGGAGATGCGGGAGGAATCATCTAGGGAGATATCAGTTTGACGCTTTGGTGTGTTATTTATGCGGCCAGCCAGACCATATCCAGAGAGACTATCCGCCAGCAAAGAGTAATATTGGAGGACCCAAATCACAGGAGAATTCATCTGCAGCACCACCTAAGAAGGGTGCCACTTTAGCCGCCAAAAACTGTCGGAACTGGTTGTATGCTTTGACCAATCTCCATAAGGAAAAAGACTCACCAGATGTAGTCACTGGTACATTGCAAATCTTTTCTCATGAGGTGTATGTATTACTTGATCCCTAGTCTACCTTATCTTATGTGACCCCATACGTGGCTGTTGGTTTTGGGTTAAAGCATGATATGATTGCTGAACCTTTTTCGGTTTCCACCCTGGTGGCAGATTCTATTGTGGCTAGGAGGGTGTTTAGAAAATGTGTTGTGTCTATTTTTAGTCGGGATATTGAGGCAGATCTCATAGAACTTGATATGGTTGATTTTGATACCATCTTAGGGATGGACTGGCTCCATTCATGCTATGCCACCTTGAATTGTAGGACCCGAAAAGTCACCTTTTCTTTTCTGAATGAGTCTGTGATAGAATGGGAGGGACATTCTCTAGCACCTAGAGGGAACTTCATATCTTATCTCAGGGCTCATAAAATTATTTCCAAAGGTTGCTTGTATCATCTTATTTGGGTTAAAGATTATAGTGCCGAAAGTCTCTCTCTTTAGTCTGTCCCCGTAGTGAATAAATTCCTGAAAGTATTTCCAGATGATCTCCCAGTAATACCACCTGATAGGGAAATAGATTGGTATTGATTTATTGCCAGATACCTATTCTATTTATATTCTTCCATATAGGATGTCTCTTGCAGAGCTAAAAGAGTTGAAAGAACTGCTAGCAGATCTTTTAGATAAAGGTTTTATCCTCACCAGTATGTCTCCCTAGGGTGCACTTATACTTTTCATGCGAAAGAAAGATGGTTCCCTTCGTATGTGCATAGATTACCGCCAGTTGAATAAGGTCACGATTAAAAAAATAAATATCCCCTTCCTAGGATTGATGATCTTCTTGATCAACTTCAGGGTGCTAAATGTTTTTCAAAGATAGACCTTCGTTTAGGATATCACCAATTAAAAGTTACAGTGTCAGATATTCTCAAAACAACTTTCCAAACCAGATATGACCATTATGAATTCCTAGTCATGTCCTTTGGGTTGACTAACTCCCCTGCAGCTTTCATGGATCTAATGAATAGGGTTTTCCATCAGTTTTTGGGTCTATTTTTTATTGTATTCATTGATGACATTTTGGTATATTCTAAGAGCAAGGAGTACCATGCCAATCTCCTCTAAATCATCTTTTATACCCTTAAAGATCATAAGTTGTATGCAAAATTTTCTAAGTGTGAACTCTGGTTGAATTCTATTGCGTTCTTGGGGCATATTGTGTCTTGTGAGGGGATTAAGGTTGATCCCTAAAAGATTCAGGCAGTGAGAAAATGGCCTAGACCCATGACTCCAACCGACATTCGGAGCTTCTTGGGTTTCACAGGTTATTACAGAAGATTCATCGAGAGTTTTTCTTCCATAACTGTACCACTTACTAAGTTGACCCAGAAAAAGGTGAATTTTTTATGGTCTGACTCTTGTGAGAATAGTTTTGAGAAGTTGAAAGACAAGTTGACTACTGCTCCTATTCTGACTATTCCGAAGGGTACAAAAGGTTATGTTGTATTCGGTGGTGCATCCCAAGTGGGACTTGGGTGTGTTCTTATGTTGCACGGTAAGGTAGTGTCTTATGCATCTAGGCATTTAAAGGTACATGAGCGGAACTACCCTACTCATGACTTGGAGTTAGCGGTTGTGGTTTTCACACTTAAGATCTAGTGGCACTATTTGTATAGGGTACGCGTTGATATATTTACTGATCACAAGAGTTTACAGTATGTTTTCTTGCAGAAAGAATTGAATCTCAGGCAGAGGCGGTGGTTGGAACTTTTAAAAGACTATGACATAAGCCTGCACTATCATTCGGGCAAGGCAAATATGGTAGCCGAGTCCTCATCAGGTTATCTATGGGCAATCTTTCTTATGTGGGGAAAGAAAAGAGGGAGATAGTGAAGGATATTCACCGACTTGCAAATCTAGGAATGCGACTTTTGGATTTTGAGGATAGAGGAGTGGTTGTTCATGAGATAGCTAAATCTTTCCTTTTTATAGAAGTCAAAGAGAAGGAGGTTGAAGATCCCATCTTGATGCAGATCAAGAAAGATATGGGTAAACAAAAGGTATTGTTTTTTGAAAATGGTGGTGATGGTGTTTTGAGATACCAGGGTAAATTGTGTGTGCCAGATGTAGATGGTCTGAGGAAGAGAATCCTTGATGAAGCTCACATGTTGAGGTATGTTGTTCACCCTGGATCTACTAAGATGTATCAAGATTTGAAAATCATTTATTGGTGGAATAATATGAAGTGTGATGTGGCTAAATATGTTGCCAAGTGTTTTAATTGTCAACAAGTTAAAATGGAACATTTGAGGCCAGGTGGTTCTTCTCAAGAGATAACTTTGCCTTTGTGGAAGTGGGAGATGATTAATATGGACTTCATTATAGGATTTTTAAGGTCCCGAAACCAGTATAATTCCATTTGGGTGATTGTAGATAGGTTAACCAAGTCAGCTCACTTTTTACCTGTCAGGACAAATTATTCAGGAGAGGATTATACCAAGCTGTTCATTGCAAAAATAGTTCGTTTGCATGGGGCACCTGTGTGCATCATATCTGACAGAGGTACACAGTTTTCTTCATAGTTTTGGAGAACGTTTCAAAAAGGTTTAGGTACCCAAGTGAATTTGAGCATGGCTTTCCACCCTCAGACAGATGGGCAAGCTTAGCGCACCATCCAGACCCTTGAGGATATGTTAAGAGCCTATATGATTGATTTTAAAGACAGTTGGGTAGGGCACTTTCCATTGATACAGTTCACATATAATTATAATTTCCATTCGAATATTAAGATGGAACTTTTTGAGGCATTATATGGGAGAAGATGTAGGTCCCCAATAGAATGGTATGAAGAAGGTGAGACACAGATATTTGGGCCTGATCTTGTTCATCAGGTAATAGAGGATGTGAAAGTCATTAGAGAACAACTTAAGACAACTCAGAGTCATCAAAAGTCCTTCACCAATGTTAGGAGAAGAGATCTAGAGTTAGAGGTTGGAGATTGGGTGTTTCTCAAGGTTTCTCCCATGAAGGGAGTCATGTGATTCGGGAAGAAAGGTAAGCTGAGTCCTCTCTATATAGCACCATATCAGATTGTAAGAAGGATAGGTAAAGTTGCGTATGAGTTAGAATTGCTAACTAGTTTGGGTTCGATTCATCCGGTATTTCATATATCTATGTTGAAGAAGTGTATTGGAGACCATTCTTTAGTATTTCCTGTCGAAGAAATCAAAGTGACAGACTCCTTATCCTATAAAGAAGAGCCGGTAGAGATTTTGGATTGCCAAGTTAGAAGATTGAGGAGCAAAGAGATAGCCTCAGTTAAAGTGTTGTGGAGAAACCAGGAAATTAAAGAAGTGACTTGGGAATCAGAAGTTGACATGAGAGCTAGATACCCAAATATTTTTGATCCAATGGATGACGAAATGGAAGGTACAATCCTTGCCTTATTCTTTCTATGACTTAGTATGCTTGAAATTATACTTTTCTGTATCCTGCGTCAACATTCGAGGACAAAAGTTCCTAAGGGGGGGATATTGTAATGCCCTAAAGTTTTTCTTAGCTAAATTTTATCCCTAAAATATCAAGAATTTACTTATATAATGATTTATACTTTTATCCTGGTGGAATCCCTTATATTTAAACTTTTCATTTCGTAGATGATTGAATAAGTTTCCGTCGACATAAGATGCATCCAAAACGAACACTCGGTGAAGGAGTTATGGGTAATTTAAGTCCTAGTCGTAAAACACCATCATTCCTGTCCTTGGCGCATCGCGGAGAGAGTGTAAATGATGATGGTCAATTTCCAGTGGGATTCCATGATGGTTGCACATCGCGGAGTTGGCTAAATTCCCATTCATCAATTTCCAGTAAGCCACCGTGATAGTGGCGCGTCGAGGTGGCCCATGAAATTGGGCTCCCAATTATATTTTAATACTGATCTCATTAAGGGTATATTGGGTATTTTCCCACACCCTTATCAATCCAATCATGATATTTCAAGCCCAATTGAGCATATTACTCATACATTCACCAAAAATATTCAAGAACGCTCTGTAGGGTTCCATATTGATAATTCAAATAAAGCAAGATTCAACCGTGGGTTTTCAAAAAAAATTAAAGATTTGGAATCCCCAAGCCGTAGGCATGAAGAAACATCCTTTAAATTTCTAGATAGAGGTACATGGGGTTTATCCTTAAAACTACATGGGCTTGAAACCATTAGAGCATGATTTTTAGATTTTTATGCATGATTTTCAAAGAGGTTTTGGAATTTATGTTTAAATTTCGTATTCTGAATGTTTCAATGTTACTATATCTTTGACCTTGTGGTCCTATCCCTAACTTGATTTACATGTATACGTATATGTATGGAAGTTGAGATTTAAGATCGTTGAGAGCATAAATTATGAACTCCCTCTCGTGTATTAAATAAAAGATTATGGTTTTGTGATTTGAAAGATATTTTCACAATATTATAACATTTGAGCCTGATTTGAAATTGTTGAGAGGGTGTTTCTTGATATAAATGTGTTCTTGTATTTAAGAGAAAGAATTGTATGTGAATTGAGAAATTTGACATGACCACCTTGTACTATTGAAATGCTTGACAAAGATGAGTCCCTTGCATGTCTTTACATGAGGTTTGAGAAAGATTTTCTTTGAATTGAATTATTGAAATGGTGGTCCCAAAACTTGTGTTTTGAAAATAGAGATTTATGATAGACTAATA
Organism: Capsicum annuum; assembly: GCF_002878395.1. NCBI lineage: Eukaryota > Viridiplantae > Streptophyta > Magnoliopsida > Solanales > Solanaceae > Capsicum > Capsicum annuum. Next base: position 114,861,346 of record NC_061112.1, on the reverse strand, counting down.
ATGGCTCAGAGATGTGACTTTCAAGTCAATGGTATGACGATACCATATGTATTTATGCCATAAGAGAGTATGTTTTCAGAGACTGCATATTTTTTATAGAGTTTTAAAAAGGGGCTTAAAGAGGGTTAGGTGGTTACCCTAAGAGGGCGCGGGTTCAAGAAACTCTTAGCCTAAAACATTTACTTACTGATACGGGTAGATTATTATTGTACGCTGGTGACGGCCATGTGGAGTTGTAGATTGAGATACTCTGACCCTTGCGGCACACTTGGGTTGAGGGCTTGGCTACCGAGTTAATGGCAGTTTCCATATAGCCCATAGAATTTTTAGAGTTGTAGGGTATACCACCTAGCGCAGGAGTAACATAGATTTCTTTGAGTTGAGATGTTTTTTATAGTCTTTAAAATGCCCATGTGAATTCTTACTATATAATATACTTATTAACTATTTTAAATTGCTCTAATATATGTTGAATAATAAATCATTATTTTGGATATGCTCTGCATACCAGTACATCTGTATTTATCCCCCCTCCCCCAACCTCTTAGGTTTCGAGACTCAGTCTAGGGGTCCAGATAAGAAGTAGATAATTCAGACAGCTGATCAGATTGTACAGTCGTGAGCCTTCTTTATTCCAAAAGGCCTGTATTTTTAGATTATGTCACTTATTTTAGTTTTGGTCTACTGGGGGCCTTGTCCCAGTTTCAGACAGCTTTTAGATTTTCATATAGTAGAGATTTCGCAGACTGAGTCAAATGTTATTTAGATGCAGTTGATTTGCAATTTCCATACTTATGTTGAATTCAGAATTGACCATGTTTTCATAGAAGATTATGTTTCTGCATCTGCTTTTATTATATGAATGTTGTACATGATTACCAGATAGAGAAGGCCGTTCCGGGCCTTCATGGTTTTGGATGCCCATCACGGCCAGGCCCTCGTTCTGGTCGTAATAATAATTATGATTCTGCCAGAGCGTGATAGGATGTATCTTGATTTTCTTTCTTATTATTCCTTACATGTGTGATGTTTCAGACTAATTAGATTGATCTAACTATTTTATTTTTGCTAATTAGATTGTTCATTAAGCAACTACTAGTAGGGGAAGAGACAGAGTTCATAGAAGGGGCCGAGGTAGGGCTAGTCGTGTACTGCAGGGAATCACACTGCCACTCCAAGGAGTTCAAGAGAGCCCACTCCGTAAAGAAATACTAGTCCACCTTCACCATCTCATGAGGGTAGTACTGCTGAGGCACTTGCTTCCATGCAAAGAGCCATATAGGACTTGACCAACCGACTAGATAGACAGGATTGGGGTGGTCAACACAATTCTACACAGCCTCAGCCACAGTTCTAGGCACCTATTTTGACTTACAACTTTGGAAACAAGGAGGTATCCTTGCAAAAGTTCCTAAAGTTAAAGTTACCAAAATTAACAGGTTCAGATAGTTCAGCTGATCCTCAGAGCTTTTTGGATGGTACATTCAAGGCGCTGTGTGCGTTAGGATATTCTAGTGAGAGGGTTGTGGAACTTGCATCATACAAATGGAGGACATGGCCAACACTAAGTATGATACTTCATTTCTAGGAAGTCCTGTTGGAGCAGCACTACTGACATGGGATGAGCTCACTAAGTTCTTCATGGATACCTTTCTTCCTAACAGTCAAAAATAGACATATACAGCTCAGTTTGAGAAATTAGTTAAGACTCCAGATATATATGTGTTAACCTATAATACTAAGTTTTTCAAGATGGATAGATATGCTCTGTACGTGGTGTCTACAGAAGTAGCTCGAGTCCAGAGGTTTGTAAATGGGCTGGTTGGTCTTCTCTATAATGCAGTAGGTATAAAGATAAATATTTTAACCTATTATGAGATAGTGGATCTTGCTAGAAATATTGAGGATAAGGGTCGTGCAGAGCAGAAAACTTATGAGGTTCATAAGAAGGCTAAGAGATATGGATATTTAAATGGTTACTTAAATACAAATCGTAAAGCTAGAAATCAAGGCCATCAGATAGGGACAAATTTGGTTTCAAAGTCTACGTATAAGCCACCTTCTAGACAAGGTACTAAGGGGTCTTCAGCATCTCAAGGGTATCGTAGTTCTGGCTATATGTAAGCCACTACTTCATCCTGCCAGACTTTCAATAAATCACATATGGGCTAGTGTCCTATTTTGACTGGAGTGTTTTTAAATGTTGTCAGTCAGGTCATCGCATCAGGTATTGCCCTTAGCCTCAGAAAAAATTAGTGATGGTTCTGGTCAGTTAGCTTCACCTAGTCAAACTATTCGTAATACTACAAGAATTGGAAATAGAGGTTGAGGTAATGGAGATCGAGTTGCTGACAATTAGGCACAAGGAAATACTGGTAGAGGCTAGTCGAGAGTTTTTGCACTTACTAGGAAGGATGTGAAGGCCTCGAATATAGTGATTACAAGTATTTTTTTTTGTCTGTTCATTTGATGTTTATGCTTTGACTCATCCGGGTTCTACTTACTCTTATGTGTCCTCATACTTTGCTGTGAGATTTGATACACAATCAGAGATGTTAAATTGTCCTTTTTTTATTGCAACCCCTTTGGGAGATTCTTTGTTAGTTGAGTTTTTGTATCATTACTATAACGCCCCAAGTCTGTACCCTGGATGCTACATGGTGCTAGAAACCTCAAAGGACCACCAGCTGACCCATGACTGGTACCTGCTGTGATCACTAAATCATAACAACACTGTAATGATAATATATCTAAAATAAATGCGGAAGATAGGCTAAATTCCCCATAAGGTTCATAACTGAGATAAATATTGAATACTGACACATCTTTTTAAAATACTTTAGTCTGAAAGCCTCTAGCTGTCTGAATATGGAGTTGATGGGATAGGTTCCCCCCACTAACTCTCTCTACCCAATATAATAAACTACTAAAATACTAAAATAATAAATCTCTGTCCTTGAACTACAAGGATTCACCACAAAGCTCTGTTACTTAAAATCTAAATTGCTAAGTACGGTCAGGAACCTATTTGTCTGAACCTATGATATAAAACATTATAGCGAAAAATAAAAGTATACGTTAGTAATTTAAATGTACTAGTATTCTAAGTGAGGTAGGTTGAAATGCAAGGGTTCATATGCATAAACAATATATGACTGAATAGCATGAATACAACTGAAGGAGAGTAAGTGTATAACTAAAATTGATGAAACACTAATTATGCAATATTGTGCACCTATCTACATATATTGTGGCTGAGATCATAGTTCCAATGGATACTGAGTTCTGATAACTGAGTGATTGATATTTGAGTTCACTGATAACTGTATTACTCATAACTGGGTGGCTATTTTTGATAGTCTTGATTCTGTAGAACTGAACTGAGTTCTATACTGAGTTAGGTGACTGTGTATGAAAGTCCTAATTCTGTAGAACTGAACTAAGTTCTTAACTATGACTAAAACTGAAATTGTGGGAGTTAATCATCTAACCGACATGCCCCCAAATCTGAGCTGATAGGGGTCTAACTTATGACCCAGTTAGAAGGGTACTAATACAGTGCCACGGGTACTAACACAGGAAAAAAATTAGGATGCCAAGACTAACTGACGGGTGACAACTGGGCAGAGTCAAGCCTAATCTAATGGGTGACCCCTAGGAGGTAGTGAAGCCTAGTCTGATGGGTGACTCTTCATCCTGCACTGGTTACACAATTTTAGAGTATAGGGATTGCTACTAACGACTCTGCCTTACTGACGGGAAAGCCGTCATCCCTGTACTCCCAACTAAAAGACATTGATTATTAAACTAAACTAAACTGGACTAATATTGAGTTTTACTGAGTTTGGAAATTGACTGAGTTTACAAAATTTTGAACTGAATACTAAATAGAGACTGTGACCGATTACTAAGTACTACTGAGTTTTCCCTGAGTTCTATAACTGACTGAGTTCTACTAAGTTTTGTAACTAACTGAGAGTACTATTGATCGTGACATGACTAAAATTCTATAACTGACACTGGCTCTAGGTACATAGCTAAATTATCGGGTATTAGATATCCCCAGGACTCGATAACATAAAAAGTAAAGCATATCATGATCTTGAAAGCATTATAATGTTCATAACTCATTCATAGAGACATTTCATCAAACACTTGTAAGAAATAAGATTGCACATATGCTAGCATGTCATGATTTTCCCATTTAATCCACATGAGCAATTTATCAAACACTTGGGGAACATATTCTATGCACATAATACTAATCAACATGTAGGCATCATGATTTCCAATCCCAACTTATAAATTCAAGGGCTTTAACAAGAATCCACTTAATACTACACACATGTCAAATAAATTTACATGAATCTTGTAATAAATCATGAATTAGAAACCAACATAACATTATAATAATGGATACAGTCAAACCCAACATGAAATTTATAAAATCAATAAACTTGAAGTTTAAAAGAGATTCTTGAACTCCAAGGGTGGAAGGAAATCCTTGGATGAACACCTAACATACCTTGGTGCTTGAATCTGTGAAGATTGATGGTGCATTCTTGAATCTTGAATTTTAAATTAGATCCCTTAGGGTTTGTTCTTGAGAGGATTTTTAGAGAGAATATGTGTTTTAGCACTAAGAATGACTTAATTTGTTGTTTTTGGGGATGAATAAAAAAATGGGATAAATACCTATTTACCCCTCTAGACACGGAATTAAAAGAGCAAAAACCGTGCCCAGTGATGCGCAGGCCGACACACCGCATCGATGAGGTCTACGATGGCTGCTGCGCCACTATGAGTCTATGTTGGATCCCTAGAATTTGACATTGGTAACTGGGAAAAATATTTATCGACGCGATAGGTGATGCGGCGTGTCTTGATTGCATCAATCTACTATCTTGGACTCCCAAACTTGAATCAAGCGAGGTCCAAATGTCCAAAACTTGTCCAGGAACAACTACTGACATTCCTAATCATGAATAAACCTAAAAATTGATATTTAAAGGTCATAACAGTCGTGAAATGAGATCGCCAACTTATGAAGACTAAAATAAAATTCTAAGTGTAAACACTTGGCTGAAATTTTTCTAAGTATGGGACCCCTTATCAAGCTCTAATGGCTAAGTTGAGCTTAGAATTTTGTGGGGTCTTACAATATATCCCCCTTGGGAACATTCATCCTCAAATGTGTATGACTAAGCTTAGAATATTGATTGATTGAGCTTACATACTGAACATGCATATCTGATGCATGGAACACATGACTGAAACTACTGATAAGCTGAGTTTTCAAATTGAACATGTATTTCTGATGCATGAATACATGATTGAACTGATTCATGAATGCATGAATGAATATACAACGGTAATGGATACCAAGTTTATAATTGTAACTAAGCATAGAACTAATCCAATCTAAGAAAGGTCGTTACCTTAAGCTAAGAATACTAATGAACCTAAGATCATTTACTAAATATGCATGAACGGGAACATGAGAACTTAACTGAGCCTAAAAAATGATACATGAACTGAACTGAGTCCCTAAATACATGGTTTATGGCTGAGATTGGAATTGAAGGGTCCACCTATGAGTACCCACTACCCCAAATTAGATTCGTTACGCGAAGAAAAGATGGAAGGTTTAGGTCATGAAAGCTCAGGGAATTATTGTGCATCTCCCCCTTGGAACATTTATGTTCCCAGAAGAATGTTGACTTAGCTGAGATACTGAGGAAAAGCTGAGATGATGCACAGGGCATCTATGAACTAAATCGTGACTGCATATTGGGGATCTGAAACTAAGGCATGATACATGAACTTGGATGAACTCGTAACTACTAGGATTCTCTATCTTAGAATAGTCATATTCATGAAACTTCGGATAGTATGACTGGTTGGAAAGATGGGGAAATCACATGAGCCTGTTTGCCTAATTGCTAAACTAAATTCCTAGCTTTTTACGGACTAACTCATACTGAAAACTTATACTCAACTAGAGCATTTCTTGTTACTCTTTCTATAAAGTTCTACTGAATTTAGGGAGTAAGGAATCTTGGCTTGTTCTGAATAAGATATCTGAATAGGAGATCACTGCATGGCTAAAATTCTGTAACATGGAGCAAGGCCTATGAAACATCATCTAAGATAGAGTTACCAAGCCTTATGCACTGCAACTACTAACTTGTAACCTTAGCCCCATTTCACAACTATTCCCTTAACTATAATTTCTACTTCTTCACTACGTTTCACTTGAGGCTACTAAAAAAATTCATATGGGCACTGAGCATGAATGCATAAACATACTAACTTATCTGATTAACTGAATGATTGATAGCTAAATACTGGGCATGTAAGACTAAACTGTACTTAATCTAGACTGAAACTATAGAGTATTCCGCATATAAGGTAAGGACTGATTTAGTAACATGAGATAATTGAGCATGAATTTTCAAAAACTATATTATTTGAGAATGCAAGACCAAGAGTATACTATTATTTTGAAATATTCTATAAACTGAGGTACTAAAATATTAATAACTGAATAACTGATAATTGTATGCTATGGTGAAGAAAACCTAAAACTGAGTTACTGATTTAATTACTGGACCAAGACTATGACTGAGACTGTATCTAAGACAGTAACTGAGACTGTAACTGAGACCATAATTGGGATTGTAACTAAGACTCATACTATAACTGAATATTGGGTTCTGATAACTACGCGATGGATACTGACATAAATCGAGGATCCAAATAGACACTCACATTCGGTATTTTCTCAACTTCTCATCTCATAAAATATTATGATCCCCCCTACCAACCACTAAATTTAACTTCTTTCTAGCCATTTACTTAGCACACTAACCATACATTCAGACCTATTTTCATAACTACAGCCTTGTGTAAAACTAGCATGCAATAATCTTTTCTTAACATGAAACATTTACTCTCTCCCTTCCAAGCAACATACATCATTTCATAAGGAGAGTTCATTAAAGGGTTAAAACATGAGGATCAGAAGCATAAATGACACTATACCGATCTTGACACTTAACTAAGGCCTGAGGTAGGACATCAATATCCTAGATTTTATCAAGAGATCTAAACTGATGATTTACATAACAAAATCTGAACTTAGCTGATCATTAGGAGTATAGCAAAAGTCATGGGAACTGAGCACACTGTAAAGCATGACATGAGTACATGAGTCATGAGCTACATGACCTGAGTTTGGAGTTTTTGTATTCATAGAACGTGATTCATAACACTGAGTAAATTGGAACTGCTCATACTAGGAACTGTAAGCGTATATGATTTTTGATAATGTGCACGAATATGAGATATAATTATAATGTTGACATGTAAGGAATGGGTAGTTATCATGATAGCTGAAGTACAAAACTTTTTCACTGAGGTAAGGATGGGTTGGGCATCAACCTCTCCCACTGCTTTTCTACACATACTGATATCACTACTAAAATCAGAAGGCCTAACTTTTTGAGATATCATAATCGGACAGTTCCTGTATACCCGCTGGGCTATGATAAACTGACATACTAGGGTGGAGATTGAGAAAGGTTCTGTTAAGGTTTTAGGCCTGACTTTGAAATCGACTACTATGTAAAGAGTTACAAAAAATAGAGAAGCTCCTAGATTTAATAAGACAAAACATATAAATGGAAGATCTATAATGTACTAGTAACCACATAAGGAGAACTTTCTTGATCTTGTCAGGACTGAAGGACATAAAGCCTATTTGGGCATTGCCCACCGACGGTACTAGAAGTGGCACCCTGCTGGTTCGAGTGACCGAACTGAGCTAAAAGATGGTTGGACTGACCTTATTGGCGCAAATTCCTTCCCCTCTGAGCCATTACTTTACACTCTCGTATCTTGTTTCCTGGTTTACCATATCCAAAACATACACCACTGCCAACTCTATATACACCTAGGTGATTTCTATCATATTTTTTGCAAAGCGGATGGATATGACCACTGCTTACACTACCCTGGGTTTTGGAGCCTAGTGTCCTATCTCAACAGTTATTCCTGAACTTTGGTACTAGAACAATAGCTGAGGATAGTGTTGGAATTGAAGATTTTGGATGAATTTGGGAACAGTTACCACCTTCTGACTTAAGCTAAGTGAAATTAAAACTACCTGTTCTAGCTCTCTTATTCTCTCTCTTCTTCTTCTTAAGTTTCTGCTCTTCAATCTATTGAGCATGGACCATAATCCTAGATATGTCTATCTCCTTAATTAATATCATAGTTCTGCACTCCTTAACCACACTATCTAACACCCCAGACATGAACTTACTAATTCTGGACTTACTGTCTGCTACTACATGGGGAGCATACCTAGCTAACTGAATAAACTTAAGGGAATACTCTTTCACACTCATACTACCTTGCCTGAGATTGATGAACTCTAATACCTTGGCTTCTCTCAGCTCTAAGGGAAAGAATCTATCTAGAAAACCAGTAGGAAACTCTTCCAATTCTATGGGCTCTGTATCTGTACCCCTGTCTACCTTCCACTACTTAAACCATGTATGAGCTATATCTTGTAGCTGATAGGTAGCTAACTCAGCACTCTCACAGGAAGTTACTCCCATGATATCTGTGACTTTCTAAACCTGATCGAGGAATTTCTGTGGGTACTCTTCTGACTTAGATCCTGAGAATAGGGGAGGACTTATTCGGGTAGTCCTAAATTTTGGCTACAGCAGTATTGGCCACTGGGTTAGCCTGAACAACAACTGGCCATTCATTTTGAGTTGCTATGAAATTAGGTAGAGTAGTGAATGCAGCTCTGAATTTTGTATGGGAGACATACTCATCCAGGGAATATGCCTGAACGGGATAAGGTGCCGACTAATTTCCAGTTCTTCTTCCGTTAGTCTTTTTGGGAGGTATGTTTTGTAATCAGAAGGAAGAAAAGGGTTAGACCGAGAATTTAGCTTGAGCTCATGCTTAATCGCATGGAATGAATACTGAAAAAAGAGAAACTTTTCCTAAAAACATCTCATAGCCTCCTATCCATAAGTGTGATGCACTACACACCCAAGCACCAAACTCTACTTGATGCGTCTTTCAAACTTCCTAGGACTCTATTAACCTTAGTCTCAGATACCAAGTTTGTAACGCCTTGAGTTTGTACCCCATATGCTACATGGTGCTAGAGACCCTGAAGGACCACTAGCTAACCTATGACAGGTACCTGTTGTGAGCACTAAATCATAACAATACTATAATGATAATATATCTAAAATAAATATGGAAGATTGGCTGAAATTCGCCATAAGGTTCATAACTGAGACAAATATTGAAAAACTGAATACTAACACATCTATATGAATACTCTAGTCTGATAGCCTCTAACTGTCTAACTATGAAGTTGATAGGATAGGTACCCCACTAACTCCGTCTATTAAATATATTGAACTACAAAAATACTAAAATAATAAATCTCTATCCTTAAACTATGAGGACTCACCACTAAACTCTACTACTGAAAATCTAAATTGCTAAGTACAATCAGGAACCCGTGTGTCTGAACCTATGATATAAAAAATCATAGAGCATAAGAAAAGTATGCATCAGTGCTTTGAATGTACTAGTATGCTAAGTGAGGTAGGCTGATATACAAGGGTTCATATACATAAACAATATCTAACTGAATAGCATTAATACAACTGAAGTAGAGTACATATATAACTGAAATTGATGAAACACTGATTATGCAATGCTGTGCACCTATTTACATATACTGTGCCTGAGATCATATTAACATTGGATACTAAGTTATGATAACTGAGTGACTGATATCTGAGGTTACTGATAACTATATTACTGATAGTTGGGTGACTATTTCTAATAGTCTTAATTCTGTAGAACTAAACTAAGATCTAAACTGAGCTAGGTGACTGTGTCTGACAGTCCTGATTCTGTAGAACTGAACTAAGTTCTAAACTAAGACTGAAACTAAAATTTTGGGAGGTAATCATCTAATCATCATGCCCCAAATCTGAGCTGATAGGGGTCCAACCTGTGACCATAGTTAGAAGGGTGCTAATACCGTGCCACGGGTACTAACACTAGAAAACTAGGATGACAAGCCTAATTGATGGCGATGGGCAGAGTCAAGCCTAATCTAACAGGTGACCCCTGGGAGGTAGTCAAGCCTTTTCTGATGGGTAGCTCCTGATCCTGCACTGGCTACACAGTTCTGGAGTATAGGGAATACTACTAACGACTCTACCTCTTTGATGGGGAAGCTGTCATCCCTGCACTCGCTCAGTGCAAAATCATAATCCCAATTAAAAGACACTAATTATCAAACTAAATTCAACTGGACTGATACTGAGCTTTACTGAGTTCAAAACTAACTGAGTTTATGGAATTTTGAACTGAATACTGAACAAAAATTGTGACTGATTACTGAGTACTACTGAGTTTTTCCTGAGTTCTATAACTGTCTGAGTTCTACTAAGTTTTGTAACTGACTGAAAGTACTACTAATCATGACATGATTGATATTCTGTAACTGGCACTTGCTCTAGGTACACAACTAAATTGTCGGGTATTAGATACCCCCAGGACTCAATAACATGAAAAGTAAAGCATATTATGATCTTGAAAGCATTATAATGTTCATAACTCATTCATAGAGATATTTTATCAAACACTTGTAAAAAATAAGCTTGCACATATACTAGCATGTCATGATTTTTCCATTTAATCCACATGACCAATTTATCAAACACTTGGGGAGCATATTCTATTTACATAATACTAATCAACATGTAGGCATCATGATTTCCAATCCCAACTTATAAATTCAAGGGATTTAACATGAATTCACATAATAATACACACATGTCGAATAAATTTACATGAATCTTGTAATAAATGATGAACTAGAAACCCACATAACATTATAATTATGGATACAATCAAACCCAACATGAAATTTATGAAATTAATAAACTTGAAGTTTAAAAGAGATTCTTGAACTCCAAGGGTGGAAGGAAACCCTTGGATGAAACACCTAACATACCTTGGTGCTTGAATCCATGAAGATTAATGGTGCGTTCTTGAATCTTGAATTTGAAATTAGATCTCCTAGGGTTTGTTCTTGAGAGGATTTTTAGAGAGAATATGTGTTTTAGCCCTAAGAATGACTTAATTTTGTGTTATTGGGGCTGAATAGATGTGGGATAAAGACCTATTTACCCCTTTGGATGTAGAATTAAGAGTGCAAAAACCATGCCCAGTGATGCACAGGACGGCGCACCGTATTTATGAGGTCAACGCTATGGCTGATGTACCATGCCGAATCTGCGTTGGCTCACGAATTTGACAATGGGAACTGGGAATAACTACTGACATTCTTGATCATGAATCAACCTAAAAATTGATATTTAAAGGTCGTAAGAGTCGTGAAATGAGATCGTCAACTTATGAAGAATAAAACAAAATTCTAAGTGAAAACACTTCACTGGAATTTTTCTTAGTATGGGAACTCTTATCAAGCTCTAAGGGCTAAGTTGAGCTTAAAATTTTATGGGGTCTTACATTTACTACCAAATTATAATGGAAGGTAGGGATACTCTTGCTGACCTAATTATACTTAATATGATTGACGTTGATGTATTGATGGGCATGGACTGGTTATCTTCTTACTATGCTACTACAGATTGTCATGCAAAGATAGTTCGATTTTAGATACCTAAGGAATCTAGTTTTGTATTAAAAAGGGTCAAGTTCCAAAGGTTGGTAAAGTTGTATCTCTTATGAAGTCTCTACGATAATTGAAGAAAGGTTGGATGGGTCTCTTGGCTATGATAAGTGATGTTAGAGAGAGCAAACGTAGTTTGGAGGAGAAGAAAAGTTGCATGGTTCTCTTGGCTATGATAAGTAATGTTACAGAGGGAACACTTAGTTTAGAGGAGCTACCTGTGGTGAAGGAATTTTCTGATGTATTTCCTGAGGAGTTGCCAGGATTACCTCCAGTACAAGAGGTAGACTTAGGTATTGATTTGGTACCTGGTACTATGCCAATATCCATACCCCCATATCATATGGAACCAACAAAGTTGAAGGAGCTCAAACAACAGTTGTAGGACTTGCTCGATAAGAGTTTCATCCGTCTGAGTGTATCACCATGGGGTGCACTAGTTTTGTTTGTAAAGAAGAAAGACAAGTCTCTAATAATGTGTATTGACTTCAAATAGATAAAAAGGGTAACAATACATAATAAGTATTTGTTTCCGCGTATAAAGGACCTATTTGATCAGTTGTAAGGAGTTGTCCCTTTTGAAAGATTGATCAGTGATTGGGTTATGATCAACTTAGAATCAGGGAGGAAGATATTTCTAAGACCACATTCAGAACTCGTTATGGGCATTATGAGTTCCTTGTGATGCCTTCCGGGTTGATTAATGCTATAACTCCATATATTCTAGTAGCCTAGAAGAAAATGAATCATCTGATGACTTTATTATAGATATTGCGGGAACATAAGCTCCATGCTAAGTTCTCAAAGTGTGAATTTTGGCTTGTCTCAGTATTATTTTTGTGGCTTGTTATCTCGAAAGATGGTATTACGGTGGATTCTAAAAAGACAGAAGCAGTGCAGAAATGGACCAGACCACTTCACTTATAGAGATTTTTATCTTTATAGGTTTGGCTAATTACTATATGCATTTTTTCAAGATTTCTCTAAAATTACAGCTCCATTGACCAGGTTAGCACAAAAAAATATGAAGTTCCAGTGGATGGAAGAATATGAGCAGAACTTTCAGAAACTCAAAACGTGTTTGATCATCACACCAATATTATCCTTACCATCAGGTTATGTAGGATTTAGAGTAATTTGTCATTCTTTGAGGGTTGGATTAGGATGTAATCTCATGCAACATGATCATATTATTGCTTATGCTTTGAGGCAGATAAAGAAGCACGAGCTGAACTATCCTACATATAATTTGGAGGTGGCCTAGTGGTATGTGCTCTTAAAATTTAGAGGCATTACTTATACAGTGAAACTTGTGAGATTTATACCGATCATAAGAGCTTGAAGTACATTTTTCAGCAAAGAGATCTAAATCTTCGACAACGTCGGTGGATGGAATTACCCAAGGATTATGATTGTGCTATTTTGCATCATCTTGGAAAAGGTAATGCTGTTGCTGATGCTTTGAGCAGAAAATCTATGGGTAGTTTGGTACATATAGCTCCTGGAAAGTATCAATTGGTGAAAGATGTGCAGAAACTTGAAGGAAAAGTTGTCATATTTGGTGTTGGAAAGTTAGGGATATTATTGGATTGTGTCCAAGCTAAATCATCTTTGGTAGAGCGCATAGAGGCCACTTAATATGAGGATGTGCAGTTGTATAAATATCGAGATGACGTCCTAGCTAGTCAAAATAAGATGATGATTGTTGATTGTGATGGTATTCTTTGAGTGGGTAATCGATTATGTGTACAAGCTATAGATGGGTTAAGACGAGCTATTCTTGAGAAAGCTCACAACTCTAGATATACCATTTACCCTGGCTCCACTAAGATGTACCATAACCTGAAGCAATTGTACTGGTGGGAAGGTATTAAGAAAGATGGTTCTAACTTTGCTTCTAATTGTTTGAATTGTCAGCAGGAGAAAGCGGAGCATCAACAACTAGTAGGATTATTGCAAGATATCAGAATCCTTGATTGGAAATGGGAAAGAGTTACCATGTATTTTTTAATCGGGTTATCGTGAATCATTAAAGGTTATGAATTTGTATGGGTAATTGTAGACTGACTTACTAAATCATCTCACTTCTTGCTAGTAAAGACTACATTTAGTGGAGTAAAATATGCTCAGTTATTTATAAATGGAATTTTTCGACTTTATGGAGTTCTATTGTCCATAATTTTTAACAGAGGATCACAGTTAATTTCATGCTTTTAGAGATCTATCCAAGAAACGTTGGGTGCCCGAGTAGATCTTAGTACTATATTTCATCCGCAGATGGACGGACAATCTGAGTGTACTATACAAATTTTAGAGGATATGTTGAGAGCTTGTATTTTTTATTTTGGAGATAGTTGGGACACATACTCACCCTTAGCTGAATTTGCTTACAATAACAGTTTTTAGTCAAGTATTCAGATGGATCCATATTAAGCCTTGTATGGTAGGTGATGTCGTTCTCCTATCGGCTGGTTTGTAGTTGGAGAAGATAAGGTTTTAGGATCAGACTTGGTACAGGAAGCTATGGACGAGGTTCAATTGATTAGACACAGGTTGCTTATCGCTCAAAGCAAACAAAATTCTTATGCGGATAAGAGGAGAAGAGATCTAGTATTCTTAGTTGGGGATAATGTTTTTCTACGAGTTTCTCCTACGAAAGGTGTGATGTGATTATGGAAAACAGGTAAATTGAGCCCGAGATATATAGGACCATATAAGATACTTAACTGAGTAGGAGGTGTGGTGTATCGTTTGGCACTCCCTCCTGAAATGTCCTTCATCCATCCTGTTACCATCTCTCTATGCTAAGAAAGTGTATAGCAGATTCTTCTCGCGTGCTTGAAGCACTGACTTTTTAGTTGGATGAGAATTTAACATATGAAGAGGAATCGGTGGCGATTATGGATAGACAAGTAAGAAGGTTACGATCAAAGGAGTTTGTCTCTGCGAAATTCTTATGGAAGAACTATACCGTTGAAGAAGCATCCTTACTTGCTCCAGAAATTAGTGAGTAATTATAGTTGAAAAGGGGGGAAAAAATAAAATATAAATGAATGAGAAAATGGGCTAAAATCCATATTAAAAAGGAAAAGAGAAAAAGGAAAAAAGAAAAGAAAGGGAAAGGGCTAAAATTCATATTAAAAATCGTGAAAAGCCAAACAGGAAAAAAAATGTCAACCTACAATTATTTTAAGGCAATAAAGGAGCAAGGGTTTGATGGAAAACTTATTTTGGGATTAAGGTAAATTTGTTCCTACATTTTTATTGTGATTTTTAGTATTGGTAATTTATTTTGGGTGCTAAAATTTAGTTATCAAAGACAAGAATATGCATATTAAGGTATGATTTTGGGTATGAAATTTGAGGAATTGAAAGTTATCCTGAAATTCTAGAGTTGGATAATTTGAAGTAGCTATGTTTTAGCCTAGACCAATAAATTAACACGAGATTGATATGATGTGATTATAGATTTAATCCATGGAAGTGATACGAATCATTCAAGGTGAAAAGTTTGATTTTTCGACAAGTGTACTGTGAGTAGCAACCTTCCTATGATTTGTATTTCCTAACTTGCATATTTTATATATGATTTTAATGAAACAAAAATTACTGAATGTTTTGAAATTGCACATAGGGCAAGTATATTACTTTATATGATACTGACATTGGGTATTTGAGATGTTCATAAGACATATTTACCGTTACTTGATATCTGAACACTTATGTTATGAAAGTTCTTCACTTACATGAGAAATAAGTATTTTTGAGATGTGTTTTATTCAAGTTTACATGTAATAGGATTTGATATGAACTTTCAATGCTATGTACTATTCTGTAAAATGCTTTCATATAAATATATATTGTTTACAAAAAAAAGTATAAATGGGAGTAGACCTTGATTTGAATCCCGTAGCTAATGGCGGGATCATTAGACCTTGTGCACCTTGTATTTACTGATTACTGTTACAACCCTTGCTAGTGGGAAGATAAATCTAGCATACTATTACTTATCTCCATCGAGTAGGGGCCTACTGATATGATATTTGACTCCTTTATGAGGGGTCCACCGTTATTGGCTATTCTTGAATAGGACGCCACACTAATTACATGATTCATTCTTAGAAACCTCCCAAAATGTAATATTTGATATGATATAGTGCTTATGGAGGTTATTTCTGAACTATTGGTTCATTTTGCATTCATGAAACAAAAGATACTATTTATCGTTACTGTTTTCTAAAATAACCTATATTTCATGATGTTTTATGACTTGACCCCATTAAATTGATTGTGATTAAGTGTTGTTAATCACTAAGATATTGTCTCACTCCTCGCTGTTATTTTTGTAGAGAACGCAGGTAACAGTGAGGATTTCGTTAGCTAGAGATCTCAAGGTAGCATATTCCTGTTGAACCCCATATTTGTTCACGTGAGTAAGAGTTTATTTATTTGTTATGTTCTTTTTCTTGAAAACTCTTAGAGTCTCTCCATAGTCATGTCTTCAAATTTTTGAGTATTTTTTTTTTATTATTTTGGACTTGTAGAGTATTAAACTTCCTCTCATATTTAGGAGAGGGATTTCATATTATTATTTGGTGGTATTGGTGATTTGTTGATGATTTTGGTGTATTGTGTTGGGGTTGATATGTTTGCGTGATGTTGATTTACTGTGAGGGGGATTTGAGACAGAGTATTTTCTTGTTAGGCCCAAAAATAGGGGAAACTCTACCCAATTTTCTGTAGAATTCTGTTGAGCCTTGCTGTGGTGTCCTAACCTCATTAAAGTCGGTCATGATCCAATTCTGGGTCGTGACATCAATTAGTATTAAGTGTATTATTACATCAAAATTAGCTTAGTTTAGGAAAATATTATAGTTATTTATACTAATACAATTGCATGTCAATGTTGTGGCCAAATATTTCCTAATGTTATTGCTTTACTTTATCATTTTGAATAGATTCATTGCAAAGACATTTATACTCCAGCAATACAACGAAATGGCAAAACCATATATGAATCTATTTGTGTGACATTTTTGTGTAATTGTTTGGTATTTCTTATGGTAAAGTTGTTGTCATGTGATTAGGAGGTCACAGGTTGAGTTTGTGGTCATGCGACTCTAGCTAGTTATTAAATAATTTTTATTATTTATTGAATTCTGAATTTCTATATAAAACTATATTAAAAGTTGAATTGTATTATTCTCTACTAATGTCACATAATTTTGTAACTAAAATTTTTAACACTGCACAAACAAATATATATGTAATTTTCTTCTTTAACATTAACACACGTGCATCGCACGTATCCTAAAGTAACAATTACTAATGCTCGTAAAATAGAATGGTACCAATTTTATTTTTATTGCACTATGTAAATTGATTATGATTGTTTTGCGAAAATTTTGACTTTTGAGAGTCACCACTTAATTATTTGAAAAGAAATTAAGAAAACCTTTATAAAGTACTGAGATGATTCAAAACAGGAAAATCATTTAAGCTTTGAAATTCTAGGTAAGTGTTTCCTATTAATATTTTAGAAAGATTTTTTAAGCACCTAAAATATCCGCTAACTTGTGGTTATCCAGACTGTTTGAAAATATCTTGATTCACTTCAAAAAGATTGATTGTTGAAATGTGATTGATTTTAGGAAAAGGCTTGTGTAAAATAGATTTGGACGACATAGTAGGAATTTCAGCTAAGTCTAAACAAATTAATAACAAAGCATGAAAAGAAAAAGAGAGAAAATAAAAGACTTAGGCCATTGGGCCCAAATTAATAGACCCTGTCATAATTTAATTAGGCTTTTGTCCCATTTTCACATATCCTAATCTAAATGTTGGGCCTTAGCCCGTAATATGTCCTAAACTATTTTGTCAGGCCCGTTGGCTCAAAATCTGCTCCACCTGTATTAAATTTACAACTTTGATTTCGAGGCCCAAATAACTAAATAATGAAATGAAGAAATAAATAAATAAAGACAACAATGAAATGAATAAATAAATAAATAAATAAAATGAGACATTCAAGTCTCTTAGCTGCCTCAAAGAAGGACTTTAACCCATTCTTCTTCTTTCAACTACTTGCATTCATGCGCTATATAGTTGATTTTGACTTATTTTGAATCTTGAATCGAGAGGATGGGCCTCATTGGACATGCAGAAAATAAAAGGCAACATTGAGTCCATTTAGACTCCAAAACAAGTTCATGCAAAGAGAAAGTATAGAAGAATTAGAAAATACCCAATTACCCCTCTGAACTATACCCAAAAAGGCTATGACACACCTCAACTTAAAGGAGGTCCTATTACCCCCTTGAATTAATTAAAAGTGTAATTTTGACACCCTTCATGCCTACTTTACACACACGTTGCCTACGTGGACACTTCAGTGTGTTGTGCCACGTAGGTACTAAGGGTTTCAAAATTACACTTTTAATTAGTTTGGGGGGGGAGGGTAATAGGACCCCTTTAAGTTGAGGTGTGTCATAGCCTTTTTGGGTATAGTTCAGGGGGGTAATTGGGTATTATCTCTAAAAGAATTAAGGATAACTTATATAAATCCCTGAATCTTTAAGCGATATTACATAAAATCCCGACTATTTTGTTAATTACATTTTATCCTGATTTTTAAAATAGTGATACATATGTTATAAGGTGATACATATAAAAAATTGATACATTTGAAACTGAGAAAGATTTTTATTTAAGGAAATAATAGATTCTCTTTTATTCATGTATTCTTTTATTTAAGGAAAGATATCTAATTTGTCTCCCTTTTTTAGATTTAATTTAGGTGTTTTAATTATGTTTCTGTTTTTTCCTCTTTAATTATGAAAGATATATTTTTTTCATATTTTTTCTCTTTTCCCGTCTTTAATTTCATCTTTAACTTTAGTCTACTTTTTTTTTTAGATTTAATTTGAATTATGTTTCACTTATGCTTTTAGTCTTTTTTTTTTTTTTTAATATTATTACTTTTATTTCCTACATTGACTCCACCATTACCTTTCATTAATAACATAAGAATCACCCAATAATTGAAATAAATAATTGTATTTACCATATGAATCACCATAAAACCATATATATCACCCATTAATATCATATGAATCACCTAATAATTGAAATAAATTATTGTATCTACCATATGAATCACCATAATACCATATATATGAATCACCCAACAATTGAAATAAATAATTGTATCTACCATATGAATCATCATAATTCCATATATATTACCCATTAATATAATATGAATCACCCAATAATTGAAATAAATAATTGTATCTACCATATGAATCACCATAATAAAATATGTATCACTCATTAATATCATATGTATCACCCATTAAAATCATACAAAATGTATCTATCGTATGAATCACCATAATACCCATATAATGATATCATATTTATCATTCATATGAATCACCAGTAAAAAAATAAACAGGTATGAGTAACTAAATAAATTTATATATGTATCAATAGATTTTTTTAAAAAATATGGGAGAGATTTTAGGAGAGGAAAAAAAAAGTTGCATGCGTTAATTAATGAGAAAAAATCAGGAAGGAAGATGATTTAAGCATTAATGGAAGAGAAAAAATTAGGAAGGAAAATAATTTAATTGTTGATAATTAGGAAGATATTTTAGGGAAGGAAATTTTTGAAAGAAATAGCTTGAATGAGTTAATGGTAGAGTAAAAATAGGATGTGGGGTTTTGTTGATATGTATCAAGAGTAAAGTTAAAGATTGGGATTTTATGTAAATTTTTTAAAACTAAGGGATATTAGGTAATATAGTCTCTTAAGTAAGAGATTTGTGTAATTTATCCAAGAATTAATACTCATTTCAAATTGCCGGCTTAACATGATAGAGGACTTATGATACTTTAAAGGATATACAAGCAACAAATACACGATGAAATATACTTCATGAACTGGGGAAAGAATAAGACCACAGAAATTCAAGTTCGTAGAGAATCCAAGATTGCTTCAAAGAAAATCTTCATAATTCCGAGCGAGTGCAAGTCAAACAATTATATTTTAACACTATGAAAATCTTTCGCCAAGCGAGGTAATTGAGTGGACGCTTTAAAGATTTAACAAGGGAGAGGGAGAGTTGACAAATCAAAGAATAAATAAATCATAAGTTAATAGAATCCTATGTTCTAAGAGTTATTATTCATATCTAATTTTAAACCACTATACAGTAAACTAAAAGAAAGAAAGGTGATTGATTGTACATCCTAAGCAAATGTTAATCAATCATAAACAGATAAGGGAAACAAATAAGAGGGATTGGGAACATATGTCCTTAGTATTCATTTGGGGTTATGAAAAACAATCACATCAAAGCAAACATCACATAATTTTAATGAGGGATCATTCTTTTCTCAGCCATAGGATTGCATATATCGAAAACTAATTCACCCTCAGGTTATCAATATATTTATTTAGACCAAAAAAGAACGAGCAGGAAAAGTTATCTGATTTGTTGCATATCATTATGATTAAATACTTTGCGAATATCTTTAGATTATGATATGGAGAGAAAAGAGAGGGGCGAGAATATGTGTAGACAAGTAGATTTTTTTAGGCAAGTGCTTTAAACATAGTAACAAAGTCACCATATTAAAGCTTCCTTTACAACCCAAATGCAGGAATACACCACTTGCCATAGTTTTAGAATTAGAAAGACTTAATAAATCCAACCAACAAGTCAACATTTTACAAACTCATAGAAAGATAAAACACCTATCTAACCTCGAGAACACTTCGCTACTTTACCAAAGATTAGTCCCCCCCCCCCCCAAAAAAAAAAAAATTCTCCGTATTCAAATCAAAATATGACAAACTTCATTTTGGTAAACGAAAATGGAAAAAAGAAAAAATAGGTATTTCAAACCAAACTCGATCTGAGCAATCGTCAAAAATCAAACACAAAGAAATAGGCAAAAAAACAAACTTATGATCATAAAAGAATGACATTTCAAAAACTATTCTTTCCTATAGAGAAATTAATCAAGAGAAAGTTAAATCTCACTTAAGGACACATATCCTAATGGAACAGCTACAAAAATTTCAATAGACAATAAAAAAGACATCCAAAATTTGTTTACAATCAACCAGCAAAGTAAAATAGGGATTTCACACTATTTTACACCTTTAAACATGAATCCGATAGTAAAAGAAAGATAGGCTAGCATAGAGATCAAATAACAAATCGACTACAACAAAACTATTACATTTCAGCGTACATAGATCCTATGCCTTTTAAAGCTTCTACAGCTACTCCCAACAAGCATAAGCGAACTAAATTACTACTACTACTACTTAGAAAGCAAAAATGAGGCAAAATGGTGAAAAAAGAAATAAAGCGTCGAGAAGTTTACCTCTTTCAGGGTAGAAAAATGCGACTCGAGACTTCGATAGTATCTCGACCACCACCGGGAAGCTTTATTGTGACTCCGAGGACTTCAAAAAGTACCCGATTTTATGAAAAAAATTCTTACTAGGATATAAAATTTTCCTTGATTTTTTTTCAACATTCAAGACTTGGAAAATTTTCTCCGTAACCAGCTATTTATAGGAGGTCAAAATGAGGGTGGATTTTAATTTTCCACCGATATGGGATGAACCACTTGAGGGGTAATTTGAAAATTCTTGAAGGAAAATCTGTTGAATCAAATGGTTGTTGATTCATCTCAAAAAATGGATGACCCAGAATAGTATTTCATCCTTGATCGTACTATTGACGAATGGAATCACGTTGTAATATCCCACAATTTTTTTTAGTCATTAGAGCTCTTTAAAGCATGCTAAGGGAAGCTTCACACTTAGAAAATTTGACTCAGTGTTCGGACTTTTTCATTTCATAAGCATTTGAACTTTTATGATTTATTTTGTGACCTTTACAACCTCTGTTTGGAGATTTTTAAATTGATTAATGATGGGGCAAGTCAATAGTACATCTCGGGTGAGTTTCAAAATTTTCTGGATAGTGTAAAGGCATGTTTCGTTGCCCAAAACAGTAGCTCAGGGCGATTAGCGGGCGCCGCCCTGGCTAGTCCCCAGGGATAGGCAGGCCGCTGCCCAGGATAATCCCCCGGGCTAGGCAGGGCGCCGCCCTGGGTACTCCCCTAGCCCAAAAATTTCAGCATTCCACCTTCATGCTTTCAAGGGCAAAACGGTTAATTTTCTACCCCTATATAAACCCATAAACACAAGATTCAACCTTATTACACCCAAAATATAGTGGTTTATCACAATTTCTCTCAAGAACAAGTTAGGGTTTTCAATTGAGGATCCAAATTCAAGAAAATTCCTACTTCAATCTTAGTAAAATCTAGAACTAAGGTATGTTAGGTGTTGATTCTTGGGTCTCTTCCACCCAATAATTTCAAGAATCCTTTTATAAATTCAAAGATTATATATATTTTAGTTTTTCATGATTCATGTGAATTGAAATTGAAGTTCTTGTTATTGTTGAGTTTTAATTCATGTTGTGATTACAAAGTCCCAAGCTTTGATCCTAGTATGTCATATTTATGTGATATTCAATAAAACCCCTTCAAGTTACATGTTGATTGATGTATCCACAATAATTAGGTGTAGAAATTGTTGTATCACCAAAGCATGGTCCCTATATATTTGCTAAAATGCTTATGTTAAGAAAATAGAGTCATTATAGCATATTAGTATGAAATCCCCAATTATGTATAAGTTAATACATGCCTAGTATTTGTTGAAAGGACTTAGTGAATGAATTATGCTATGTTGCATGTATTCCTATTCATGTACATTTCTTATCAGATGAATTATGAGATATTAGTGTGCATGTTGATGCATGTACAAGTTTATGATTTTCAAGTTCTCAAAGAGATGCCTTACTGATTGTATGGTAAATGATAGACTATTGTATGCTATTAAAGAATTGTCTTGTCTTATTATTTACACTATCGAGTCCTGGGGGTACTTGTACCTGATAATTTAGCTGTGTGCCTAGAGTCGAGTCAGTTTTTACGATAATCTCAGTCATGCCATGATCAGTAGGACTCAGTCAGTTACAAAAATTAAAAAGCTCAGTTTCAGTCTATTCCTACTCAGTATGTGGTTCAAATCTCAATAGCATTCAAGTATTTGGTTCAGAACTTAGTAGTATTCAGTCAGATGACAGAATTTATTAGTATTTCATCAGTCAACAGAACTCAGTAACCTCAGTCTAGTTTAATTAGCCAGTACAATCAGTAATATTCAATCTAAGAATTAGTTCAGTGTCTTTCAATTGGGAGTAGGATTCAGCACTGAGCGATCCTAGGAATGGGGGCTCACCCGTTAGATAGGACTAATATCCCTAGGATCAATCCCTAAGTTCCAGAACTATGTAGCCAGTATAGTTATGAGATGTCACCCGTTAGATAGGACTGACATACTCAGGGATAACCCGTTAGTACAGGACTGATCTCAGGAGTCACCTGCTAGATTAGGGCTGACTTCATAGCAGTTGTCTTTACCTGTGGTACGGTACTGACACTCTTTCAGCTAGGGTTACAGGTTAGACCCCACTAGTTCAGATTCGGGGCATGTCGATTTGATAATTGCTTCCCACAGTCTTAGCTTCAGATTTAGTCTCAGTGATTGAACTCAGTTCAGTTATACAGATTCAAGACTGTCAGATATAGTCACTTAGTATAGTAAGGAACTTAGATAGTTTCATAGAATTTAGAGATCGCCCGCTAGATAGGACTGATCTCCAACACAGTAAATCATTATCAATATCAGTAGATTCAGAGATCACCTGCTATATAGGACTGATCTCAGATACAGTCAATCAGAATCAGTACCAATACATTCAGAGATCACCCGTTAGGTAGGACTAATCTCAGATATAGTCAATCATTATCAGAAAACTCAGATATCAATATCAGTAGACTTAGTTATTCAATATCCCAATGTTAGTAAAATCAAATGTCAGTGAATCAATATTCAAAATTCAGTATCAGTAAATTCAGATAGTATTCATCAATTAAACCAGTTATCAGTAATCTAGTTTTTTTAACTCAGTATTCAGTGTTACTACAATTTTAGCTAAAGTTTATGCATTCATGCATATTTTTATCATTTAGTATACTCATGTTATTTAGTCAGCTTTAGTTCATGCATATGAGCCCTTGCATTTAGCCTTATTTCATCTAGCATACCAGTACATTATCACGTACTAACACATATTTTTTTCTTGTGCTATGGTATTTTATACCATAGGTTCAGAAACACCAGCTCCCGAGCATCCTTAGCAGTTCAAATTCAGTCGGCAGTAGTAGACTTAGCATGAGTCCTCATCATCTGAGGATATTTCGTTATTTTAGTGTTGCATTAGATTCAGTATTTTAGTATATGGAGTTAGTTGGGGGATTGTCCCATCAACTTCATAGTTCAAATAGTTTAGAAGCTTTTCAGACTAGATGTTCAGGCAGTTATGTTTATATTTAGTTTTCAGTTGTATTTTAGATATTTAACCTTATGGTAATTTTTTTGCATTTTTACAGTATATTACGCAGTGCTCAGTTACTGGTACCAGAAAAGGGTTAGCTTGTGGTCCTTCAGGATTATAAGCACCGTTTAGCATCTGAGGTACCAGACTTAGGGCGTTATAAACTTGTTATCAGAGCCTAAGGTTGAATGGTATCCTAGGAAGTCTGAAAGCCATATCTAGTAGAGTTTTGTGCATGGGTGTGCTGCACACCACATTTATGTATATGAGTCTATGAGATGTTTTAGAAATAGTTTCCCTTCTTTTAGTATTCATGTCGTGTGAGTGAGCATGAGCTCAAGTTAAACTCTCAGTCTAATCTATTTCCTTCTTTTAATTACAGAATATGCCTCCTCGAGAGCTAATGCCTGTAGAAATGATAACCATCCACCTCAGTCTATAGATCCTTCGAATGAGAATATGTCATATGCAGAGTTTCAGGTAGCTTTTCAGGTGCTAGGCCAAGCTATGACAACTAATGTTCAGGGTACCATCAGGATACAACCCTACCTCAGTAATATAGGTATTCATCTGCAGCCAAGATTAGAAATTTTATGAGAATGAACCTACCAAAATTCTTTGGGTTAATAGTAGATGAGGACCCACAGCTTTATCATGGGGAGGTGAAGAAGATCACCTAAATTGTGCATGTTTCTGAAGAGGAAAGTGTAGAATTGACATCCTATAGGTTGAAGCATATTGCTTATAATTGGGTAGTGATGTGGAAGAAGAGTAGAGGGGAGGATGCAGCTCCCATGACTTGGCAAATATTTCAGGATGTGTTCTTAGATAAGTTTTTCCCACTTGAGATCAGGGTAGCTAAGGTAGAAGAGTTCATGAACCTAAGGCAAGGCTCCATGACAGTGAATGAGTATTGCCATAAGTTCGACTAGTTGTCTAAGTATGTTCTTGAGTAGATGGCTGACCCTGGATATATCATGTGTAAGTTTGTAGCCGGTATGTCTGGGTTGCTGGTTAAAGAGTGTAGGACTGCTATGCTCAATAGAGATATAGATATTTCTAGGTTGATAATGTACATTTAGTAGATTGAGGCAAAAAAGCTAAGGAAAGAAAGAGAGTGAGTAAGAAAGACAGAACATGTAGTTTTAGTTTTTCTCAGCCAGGGTCACAGGGTTGTAACCATTCTTAGCATAGTCAGAAGTTTTCAGTCCCAGCTCCATCCTCAGCTAGTGCACCGATACTAAAGTTTAGGGATGGCAGTCATGATGGGGCGCCAGGATCCAAGACCCAGGGTAGTATAAGAAATTATCGTACCTATTCATTTTGTGAAAAATATTATAAGAATCACCTAGGTGTTTGTAGAGCAGGCAACGAGGTATGTTTTTGTTGTGGTAAGATAGGCCATAGGTTGTGGGAGTGTAAAACTATGGTTCAGAGGGGTAAAGATTTGCATCAACAAGGCGCCACTTCCAGTACCACTAGTGCTCAGCGTCAGAACAGAATTTATGCATTCCAAACTCGTCATGATCAGGGAAGTTTCCCTAACATAGATTCGGGTATGTTATAAGCCCTTAATTTTCATGAGATGCCTTTCTGGATCTCTTGCTCCCATTTGAGCTTAAGTTTTCAGCATGAGTTAGTTAGTAAAGCTAGCAAGTTAGTTTAGCAGTCAGGCAGTCAGATTTGTATGGTTTGTTTTCTATCTTTCCATCTAGTCATACTATCAGAAATTTCAAGAATGTGGCTATTCCAATATAAAAAGTCCTAGTAGTTGCAAGTTCAGTTCAGTTCATAAATTATGCATTAGTTTCAGACTCCCGAGGTTCAGTTATGATCCAATTTATAAGTGTCTTATGCATCACCTTGGTTTTTCCAGCATCTCTAATATGCCCAAATTACAACTCTCTTACAAGAGAGTAACCGATAGCTGTCAAATATAGAACCCCACTAGGTTGGGTG
This sequence comes from Capsicum annuum, assembly GCF_002878395.1. NCBI lineage: Eukaryota > Viridiplantae > Streptophyta > Magnoliopsida > Solanales > Solanaceae > Capsicum > Capsicum annuum. The sequence goes on along the minus strand of NC_061112.1, from coordinate 114,835,141 downwards.
TCAAATCCCACAGGGAATACCGTGTTCACTAAGTATTATGACTGTTATTAGACTGTTGATCTAAGGCTTCTAAATAAAAAGGGGTTTTGGAAATGTTAATAGAGTTCTTTTGTATTTGTATTACACAAAAGTCTAGCTACTGAGAGTAAATGTAGATGCAATTACAATGAGAATGAATTAACTAGAGTTATGCTCACCAAGATGTTCAAACAATTAGGGTTGTGAATTTTGGGTTTGAATTCTAACTTGTGTATCCAATCGCAAGAATTATTGTATTCTAAAGATTACCCACATGTTTCTCAACCCAATGAGTATTTCACCCTTTACTTGTATCAAACTTAAAGGATTTATGCATTATTCAGTAACACTCTCATTAGGGTTGATCCTGTCAAGGCATCAACCCGTTAACTCAAAGGGTAAACCTATGGAGTTTATCTTAATCACTTCTTTTCCCTACATCCACTTTCTTGTCAGACAAGTGGAATTTATGGGCTCACTTCTCAAGTTTGCAACCAAGAGATGTCATTAAAATGAAGAAAGGTTCATGCAATTACGATAGATGTTACAAAGCAAACCCATTCACAACCCCAAAATAGTTCTCTACATTAAGGCTCCCATAACCCTAGTTATGGGAGTTTAGCTACTCATCTCCATGTTAGAAATCAAGGTTATATTGGTGTTTATAAAAAACTTCAGAAGAGTACTTACACAAGTCACAATATTGTTCTCCTCAATCTTTGATGGAAAATATGAAAACTAATAATTGAGACTCAATCTCTAGATTCAAATCTCAATGAAAAATAGTAAAAGGCTCTCAATAGAGGAGAAAGTATGCAACTGAAGACAAAATATGTGTAATAAACCCTAATACTTGGTATTTATATGATTCCAGAATTGAGGTTTTAAAATTCAAAATTAGATTCTCCGCATTTTGGTTGACAGGTCAAGCGATGATCCATCACAGGTCCGACGGTTCGTTATCTGCATTGTCGCAGGGTGTCCAGTGACTCCATGTTTTGCTTCTAGGTGATGGGTCAAGCGACGGCCCATCGCAAGGTCGATGGTTCATCACCTACATCATCACAGGACTTCTAATGATTGTACCTTCTGTATTATGGCGATGGTTCACACTGATGGTTCATCACAGGGCCGATGGTCTATCGCCTGGTCCATCGCAAGCCGTCCAGATTCTATGCTTTCTATTTTTTATCGATGGTTTAGACCGATGGATCATCGCAAGGTCGATGGTCCATCGCATGAGCCGTCACTGCGTAATTTGCCTTTGTTTTGCTTAGATTGTCCAAGTTATCCTTCACACTCAATCCTTACCCTGAAAACACTAAAATACTATTTCTAAATACAACCATGGTTTCTTGAAAATATACAATTATCCTAAGGAAAGGTCTAAAACGTTCCGTCAAAAGTCAAAACATCAAACACCCTCAACTTAATATAATTGCTTATCCTTAAGCAACTCAACAATGGGATACATATATGAACAACATCATGATGGGCAGTTCACCCTGAAACCAACACAGTCATACAATCATTCCACTACCCGTTTGGTTATGCCATTTCAACACACATCGATCCACTATTGGCATTAACTACTAATCAGCACATTTGTAGCTACAGATACGACACCCCAAAGAACTAAATAGAACATATATAACTCAACATGCCCTCACAGCCAAAGAAGTCCACCTCACATCACACAGTTAAATTATGGACGAAACTAAGCTTTTCACTCTCTAAAAAGAAGTTGCCAACACAGTGTAAACCTATAAACTTGCCCTTATTATCTAATGTTATCTTATGATTGACTCCCTGAGATCAAGTAGGACTTGCTAAGGGTTTTAATGAGGTTTTAGGATCGGTGAAGGTTATTCATTTGGGTAAGTGATTTGAAGTACAAGAATTTCACTCTCTTTACCCTATTTGGTAGTTACTTATCAAAATTAAGGACCCTCTCGTTCAATCACAGTTATTCTTCAGCGCTCTTGTCATAACCAATTTTTTTTTTGTTGTCAGAGACAACATCATCCACCCTCAACTTATACTGATGCAGAATATTGAGGTGCACAATATCAATTTGGATTGCTAACTAGACCAGGGCCGGATGCTACTTTTCACATTACTTTCAACTCAACCTCCTAGGCTACGAACAATCTAGTAGTAGAAAAACACTACTACAACTCAAAAGGGTTGACAAAAGGAACACAATCTTTTTGGTGGGTCAATCATTTGGCTAAGTGGACTAACAAAAAAAGAAGGTCTACTATCATCTCTTATTGAGTCAAAGTCAATCATTTGGCTAAGTGACAAAAAAAGAAGGTCTACTATCATCTCTTATTGAGTCAAAATACATGACAACATCTAATGAATCGGGAAATTTCTAGGTGTAACACTTATGTCAAAACTACACAAATACTCACCCACACAGGCACTGAGTTAATTTCTATCCTACTAATTTTTAGGATCCCAATCACATAGCTAGGCCTTGCTATATTACTAACTTCTAATACTATTAAAAGAGTCACACATAGTTGCACAACACTTTGCCACTTGGTAAGAGGAATTAATTATACGAAAAATAAAAAACACGATTTTTTTGCCACCAACAGTTGTCATGCACATATGTACAATAAGGTGTCAACGGGAATGGAACTTTTATTTCATGCAACCATATTACCAACCAAACATGAAACTAAAAATTCAACAAACAAAACATGAAAATGAAGAAAATTAAACACAGCCCCCCAACAAGCAAACCACGCACCCTACACAAAAAAATACTTTGTCCTCAAATGCATAAAATTTTAAGTTCAAAGGATGGGAGAATACTTGTCACGCCTCTTATTCAATCTGAGGCATCAGTCAAGTGTGGGGAGGCACTAGCATCCTCACCAGGTGCAAGTACTCAAAATCTCTCCCTCCAGAGTCGAAGGTGGCACTTCTCTGACAGGGTCTGAAACTTGCCCCCTGACTGGGGCCGAACTAGTAGATACTCCAGCTTCTTCATCTTGAAGCCTTTTCTACTGCTTCTCTTCCTCTCTCCTTGAATTCTTTACTTCCCGCCATATCTGGTAATCTTTGAATTATTTAGGTGACAAAGCTGCCAGTTTTTGCTTCTTCTCTTTTTTCTTAGCAATTTTTTCAGTCTTCTTGTCTGATTCTTCTACCTTCTTGCCTTTGTCATTGATCGGCCACCCAAGTAAGTCCACAAAACCTTCGTCCTCATCCCTAGCAACCTATACTGGATCAAATGTGGTTTGTTGTGGATGCTTACTTATCTTATCAATATCTTCCCAGAGCTGTCTAAACTCCTCGATTACTTTAGCAAAATCAGGAATGGACATTTCATCCAGCTTTTTGTTTATGCACTCTTCCATGTTTTCCATATGAAGCTGGATGTTTTTGAAGGGGAGCAATGTATCCTTCATAATTTTCTCCCCAAAGGGTCTGAAATCTTTCCCCCAAATTTCTATATACCTTATGACCTTTTTGATGGTTCGCACAGTCTTTTCGAAGTTATCAGGGTTCAACCTGTACTCAAAAGTTTGGGATAGGACAGACGGAGAGTCTGGGGTCCCGCCCTTCAGTATAGCAGCTGAACTTGTAGAGGTGGTAGAAGACACATACATAGTCAAAGGTAACAACATACTTGGAGGAAAATCTGATGGTTCGAGCCCCGGTGCTGACTGAGTTTGTTGGCCTAGAGGTCTGTTGATTCGCAAATCAAATCTCGAGCATCCTTCATCTATTCAATGTCCTTCTTGTATAGTGCTGGGACCTCATTGTCTACTCCACTAATCAAAGGAACTTTGGCCTTTATGCACAACTCAGTGATAAGGCATGGAAACCTCATAGCTCTAGATCTCTCTAAACGATCATCACCACCTATTGGCATAAGCCTCAATCGTACAATCGCCCACCAGAACTTGGCCCTGAAACTTAGTGATTTCTTCGATATTTTTTCATGGGGGTCAAACAACTATGCAGGCTCATCCTCGTCTGTCAGTATCCTAGCTAACCATGGCCTTTGTTCAGCCCATGAAAATATCCAATGCTCCAACTCTGAAATAGCCCCTAGTATCTGATAGTTAGGCCCAAATAGAAATCTATTCAAAGTTCTCTCTAAAATGACAATGTCGACTCCTCTCACAAAAATTGTATCAAGCTTGTTCATATCGGCAGCCGATGAACCTTTAGGGATGTCCTTCTCTATCAATGCCAAATAGTTAGAAAAAACTTCATGAACCAAGTTTGGTTGGTATGGTCCAAGTGGCTTGCTTATCCAGGCCAACTCATATGCATTGAAATGACGCTCAAGTTCTGGATACTTATGAGGGTTTTTGTGATGATCTGGTGATCCTAAAAAATTGCCCTTTTGATAGGCAACCTATCCATTGGCGCCATCCCTTTGTAGACAATGTCACGGGCACCCGCTACTTGCCATCTTATGGCTTTATTTAGTTTTTGATCCTTGTGTCGAATAACATTTGGATCCTTTTATTTTGGGACCTTTTCTTGAGCAGGGTTAGAAATTTCAACCCCCACCTCGAGTGGAACTGAAATGGAGGTATTTTTGTTGCTACTTTCCACTGCCTCGTCAGACAAAGAGGATGAAGAAACCACTCGTTGACTTCGCCGAGTGTTATGGGCTGGTGCGTCAGATCGGGATACTTGGCCTCTACCTCAGCCTCTGATTTGTGGTAATTTGGGAGCCATGGTACCTAATATACAGTTTGAAACCAGAGAAGAGAAATTTTTCTAACTAGCAATGGTTAAAGGCAACGGTCCATCGAGTATGCAATGGTCCGTGGAGTATGCGACGTTCTGTCGAGTATGTGACGGTCCATCGACCGCAACCATCGGGAACATTCTAGTAGCTCCTTTTCTGCAAAATATACGATGGTCCATCGGGTATGCGATGGTCCATCGTGCATACCGTCGACTAAACCCTCATTTTGGCATTTTGTCAAACAGCTTGTGTGTATCTCATGTAAGGGTGATTTTTACAATATTTTAATCGCTAATACCACACTCTAACTTTCCATTCTTGGTCCATGGGTTACTAATACTACCCCCAGGACAGTATATGTAATGTTTCAACTAACATCAACAATATACCAACAAAATTTGCAAAAGAAATGACTTTGATGCACCGAGTTATTTTCACCTTTTTGATTTCTCATCATATTGAATAAAAGAAAAGGAGAATTCATACCTAATTGCTGTAGTATTGAATTACTACTTGGTCTTGCACAATACACTTCAAACAGTCGGATGAAGATTTGATTTAGAGATATGAGCTTATGACTTGTGATGAGAAAATAAAAAATAAAGGGATAGCATTTAAATAGAAAGGGAAAAAGGAGAGTTGAGAAGTTAGAAGGGAGAATGAAACGACAGAGGTGCATTGAACATGTGGGAATAATTTAACTGTTCAAATTATCAATCTCAAACCGTTTGGATTAGATAATAATAAAAAAAATTTGATTAGTTAAACTTATCTAACTCGACCAGCATAACTAGGGTTAAGTGCGATACTGAAATGGACAGTCCGTCGACTATGCGACGGTCCGTCGGATATCCTGTCACAACTATCCAGTGAACTAACCTTGGAGCCAACCTACGATAGTTCAAACGATGGTCCGTCGAGCATGTGACGGTCCATGAGATAATTCCATTGCTACTTTTCCAGATTCTTTGTTTCTGGACATCGCTGTGACGATTGCCCGCAACGGTCCATCCAGCTTACGATGGTTCGTTGGTTGATCCGTTAGTCATGCAAAACTCCTTTAGCTTCATTTACTCTGCATTATTGTACCTGCACACTTCCACAACCCTTCATCTTGCTAAAATCAACAAAACAAACAACTAAATAACTTAAATAAATGCTATACAACAACTCAATGTGGGTTGCCTCCCACTAGCACCTGATTTATTGTTGTGGGACCACTTAGTTATCTCGATTACTCAGACTTCATCGATATAGAACATAGAGATGCTTTTTATCGAGTCCCTTGTACCAATATAAAGTTTGACTTATTGCCCATTAACTTTGAAGACACTTCCATCTTCATTTTCAAGTTCAACTACTCCAGATAAGTATACTTGACTAACTTTAAACGGGCCAGACCACTTGGACTTAAGTTTACCTGGGTACAGTTTAAGCCTGGAGTTGAATAGAAGCACCAAGTGACCTTTCTGAAATTCTCTCTTTTCAATTCTGTGATTATGGTATTTCTTTATTCGTTCCTTGTATAGGTCAACTCTCTCATACGCTCCGAGATGGAACTCATCCATCTCATTAAGCTTCCCCAGTCTCATATTTTCTGCCTCATTCAAGTTCAGATTCAGATGCTTCAGTGCCCACAGTGCTTTATGCTCTAGCTCAATCGGCAAATGGCATGCCTTGCCATAAACCAATTGGTATGGGAGACATTCCAATAGGTGTCTTGAAAGCTGTTCAATATGCCTATAATGCATTGTCCAACTTCCTAGACCAATCCTTCCTTCTAGCATTCACAGTCTTGGCAAGGATAGCCTTGATTTCCCAATTGGAGATTTCCACTTGCCCATCTATTTACGGGTGATATAGCGTAGCTACGTTATGCTGCTTAACTTCATATTTTGCTAAGGCATCTCTAAATATATTGTTGTAGAAGTACGATCCTCCATCTTTCATGATGGTATGTGGTACCCCAAAGAGAGAGAGGATATTTCTCTTTAAAAATGCAACAACCTGCTTTCCTTCATTATCCTCCTGAGGTACAGCCTCAACCTATTTTGACACGTAGTCAACAACAAAATGTATGTACTTTATTCCAAATAAGGTCAAGAAGGGCCCCATGAAATATATGCCCCACATATCAAATAATTCTACCTCCAATATTTTAGACATTGGCATCTCATAATGCATTGATATGGACCCTTCCCATTGACATTGGTCACATCTCTTCACAAACTCATAAGCATCCTTGAACAAAATCAACCAATAGTAGCCACTCTAAAGTAATTTCCTTGGAGTCCGATCACCTGCATGGTGACCTCCAACTGGGGAAGCATGGCTTACTTCCAATACACTCAGCATTTCTACTTCTGGGATGCACCATCTAATAATACCATCTGCATATCACAAAAAAAGATATGGATCATCCCAGAAGTAATGGGTCACATCATGAAGAAACTTTTTCCTTTGATGAAAGGAAAGATTTTCTGGTGCCACCTCACTTACCACATAATTTGCAAAGTCAGTGTACCAAGGGACTTTTTCAAACACTGCAGCCAATACTTTCTTATCAGGAAAGGAATCATCAATCTCAAGCCTATCTTTTACTTTTTTCTCGCCTTCTAGTCTGGATAAGTGATCAGCCACTTGATTCTCACATCCCTTATGATCCTTAACCTCGAATTCAAATTTTTGAAGTAGAAATACCCACCGAATAAACCTTGGTTCAGAATCCTTATTTTCCATTAGGTACCTCAAGGAAGCGTGGTCAGCGTGTACCACTACTTTGGTACGTAGAAAATATGCCTGAAACTTCTCAAAAGCATACACCACTGCTAGAAGTTCCTTCTCTATGAAGGTGTATCTTTTCTGAGCTCCATTCAGTGCTTTGCTGGCATAATAAACTGGATGAAATAATTTGTCCTTCATTTTCCCCAACATAACTCCGAGGGAAACACTGCTTGCATCACACATTATCTCAAATGGTTTTGAACAGTCCAGTGCAACAATGATAGGGGCCTCAACCGGCTTCCTCTTAAGGCATTAAAATACCTTAACGTAATCAACATCAAAGAAGAACTTAGTTTCCTTCTCTAAAAGTTTACAAAGTGGATTTGTAATTTTAGAGAAGTCTTGTATAAACCTCCGATAAAAGCCAGTATGTCCAAGGAAACTATGCACCCTTTTTATTAAGATGGGAGGTGGTAGCTTCTCAATAACCTCTACCTTGGGTCAATCGACCTCTATCCCTTTTGTTGAAATTTTATGCCCGAGAACAATTCCCTCCTTCACCATGAAGTGGCATTTCTCCCAATTTAGCACAAGATTGAATTCCACAGACCTCTGTAAAGCCTTACTCAAGTCCTCCAGACACAACCCAAATGAATCTCCAACCACAGAAAAATCATCCATGACCACCTCCAAGGTATACTCAACTATATTCGAGAAAATAGACATCATACACCTTTGAAAGGAAGTGGGTACATTACATAACACAAACGACATCCACTTGAATGGAAAATTGCCATACGAACATGTGAACATTGTCTTCTCCTGATCTTCAGGAGCAATACAAATTTTATTGTAGCCAGAATATCCATCCAAGAAGAAATACCGCCCCCTTCCTGCCAACCAATCAAGAATTTGATCCATGAAGGGCATTGGGAAGTGGTCCTTTAAAGTCCAAGAGTTTAGCTTGTGGTAGTCAATGCAAACTCTCTAACTATTCACAGGACTGAGAGGAATCAACTCATTCTTTTTAGTTACAACAACAGTCATGCCCCCTTTCTTGGGCACACATTAAATCGTGCTCACCCATTTACTATTGGAAATAGAATAAACCACTACTGCATGTAGAGACTTAATAATTTCCTTCTTAACCACCTCTTATATTGGTGGGTTAAGTCGGTGTTGATGCTCAATGTTTGGAGTAAATTCTTCCTTAAGGTGTATCTTATGAGTACAGATGCCAAGAGAAATGCCAATAATATCAGCAATAGTCCAACCTATTGCTATTTTGTATCTTTGAAGCACTGAAATAAGTGCTTCTACCTGCTGCTCACCCAGGTCAGCTACAATAATAACAGGTAGTGTATTTCCACTACCCAGGAACACATACCTCAAATGACTGGGTAATTTTTTCAGCTACAAGACAGGTGGTTCTTATATAAAGGGCTTAGCAGGTGGACTAGGACAATTTTTTAATTCCAAGTCCAACTTCTTTGGGGCATATGAGTAAGACCTTATGCCCATTAAGGCACAAGTAGTCTCCTCATAATCATCTATACCTGCTGATTAAAATTTATCAACACTGTAACCAAGGTTTTAACAGAAAATTTCTCTTCTATCGACACTTCCTGCTCCTACTCATAGTAGACATCTGTAATGGAAAACACACTCATTTCTTTCTGTTGCTTCATTTATTGGCACACATAAAATTGTGCTACTTCATCATTCAGCCTGAATAAAAGCTCATTAGCTTGCAAATCAATCAACACACTTTAGGTTTTGAGAAAAGGTCGACCCAAGATTATGGGCACCTCAAAATCCACCTCGCAATCTAGAATAATGAAATCTGTAGGAAATATGAAACTAGCAACCTTCACCAACACATCATACAAAATACCAATAGGTCGTTTGATCGACCTATCAGCCATCACAAGTCACATGTTAGAGGGTGTGGGATCTCCCAAACCCATTTTTTGTAAACAACTAGCGGCATCAGATTGATGCTAGCTCCCAGGTCGCACAGAGCTTTTGCAAAGTCAAGAGGTCCAATAGTGCATGGGATACTAAATACTCCCAGATCTGTCTTTTTCTGCACCAGAGAACTTGTGGAACTAACACCACAATGATATAAATTATCTATCAGCTCAAAACTAACTATCTATTTCTTTGTGATGAGGTCTTTCATGAACTTTATATTCCCAGGAATTTTCTCTAATGCCTTCACTAGTGTCGTTGGCTTTCTTCTTCAATCGATGAGGAAATAAAGGTGGTGGCTTTAGCAGAGTGGTAACCACCACTCTGGTCTCTTTTCTATTATTCTTCTTTAACTCATCAACCTGCTGACTGTTAGATAGTGTGTCATCAATAACCTCATCTAATTTTTGAGACTCTATCAGATGATAAATCTCTGCTTCTTCAACATCATCCACTACAATACCAACCATAGGCTTACCTACAAGAGGGTCTTCCAATACCTTACCACTTCTAGTAGTGATAGCTATGCAAGATCAATTATTTTGTAGGTTTTAAATAGTGTCACTTAGCAATGTTCCAGTTTTTCTCTGATTCAAAGCTACCGAGAGCTGGCTCATTTATTTTTCCAACTGCTTGATAAAGGTAGAGTGCGAGTTCAGTAACTGACACATAGAAGATAAATCGCACTTCATGGTAGTCACTCCAGAGTTGGCAGATTCAACTCCCTTTAATAAATTCTCCATCATGTCCTCGATGGATATCTTGCCAGAACTAGTTGCAGCACTATCTCTACTTCCGAGAGGTACATATAGTCTACTTCTATCATTCTTACCTTTTTAATTCCCTTGCTACCTATCCTTATAACCATCCTTGTTATAGTAGTTCCAACCTTGGCTTCCTTCGCTATTGCCTTAGAAACCCCCTGATTATTCAAATAGTTAGACTCTTCTTCCAAATCAGAATCATCTCTACCTTTAGCTGCAATAGCCTTCACTTTTTTAGTCTTTGCAGATAATAGATGCTTGGTCAACAGATTTATTTGCGTCTTCAAGTGTGCCATGTATTGATCACATTCTTACTCTTTTTTACGTTATTTTGCAGCCATGACAATAGAAACAGTAGGGCTTGCTACCACAGAATCCCTGGTATGTCAAGCTCTACTTTGTTTGGTCATCTGATCAAGCATCTTCGAGGCCTCCTGAAAAGTGAGATCCACAAATGATCCCTCTGAAGCATTATCAACAACTGGCTTTGTAATAGAGTTCAAAGCCCGATAAAGATTCTCTATCAAATTAATATCTATCATGTTATGGTTCAGACACTGCATCAACTTCTTATTGAACCTCTCCCATGTCTCATGAAGGGCTTTGGTTGGGAGCTACCTAAAGTTGTTGATCTCTTCCCTTAACTATACCCTTCTGGAAGGTGGAAAGAAACTTTCTAAGAAAGCCTATTTCAATTGCCTCCGGTTGGTTATGAAATTAGGCATCAACTTATTAAGCCATAATGTTGCCTCCTCAGATAGATACAATGGAACTAATTGCAACTGGATTGCATTCTGTCCCACTCTTGGGTTATCAAACGACTTGCAAATAGTGATAAAATTCACTAAATGCATATTGGGATCATCTCCTGGAAATCTACCAAACAACCCCTTCAGGTGAAGGAGTGGGATCATTGTGCTGGTAATATTAAACTTTGCTCTTGGTGCTAGATGTAGAGGAATAATAGCTCCAGTGGCACCAGCTCTGTCCATTCCATCTTCATTATTATTAAGATCAACTTGAATAGCTTGACGATCAGGTCTCGCCCTGAAAGAACAGTTTCAGTTCACATTTTTGTTCACTGGTGCAGCTACATTCTCTGTATGCCTTCGATTAGCAGGATCTAACAAGTCATCATCCCCTAAATCACCATAGTCAAGTATAGGATGAAGTGCCTACTGACTATCTTTCTGTTAATTTAGTTGAGCTCTAGCCAATACAGCTAGTCACTCAGCATCTTGGGATTCGGTCATTCTGCCAATAAGTTATGGTTTTGGATGTATTGGTATTAATGGTGCACTCGATCTTCATGTACTTGGCATACACATCACTTCTCCTGCACAAACAAAAACAATAAACAAAACTAAAATTTAGGAAACTTGACAAAAAGTCAATTAACAAACCCAAACTTAATTGACAACCGAATTCCCCCACAACGGCACCAAAATTTGATACGCCCAAATTACAACTCTCTTATGAGAGAGTAAGCGGTTGCTGTCAAATATATAACCCAACTGGGTTGGGTGTCGAATCCCATAGGGAATACCGTGTTCACTAAGTTTTGTGACTGTTATTAGACTGTTGATCTAAGGCTTCGAAATAAAGATGGGTTTTGGAAATGTTAACTGAGTTCTTTTGTATTTGTGTTACACAAAAGTCCAGCTACTGAGAGTAAATATTGATGCAATTCCAATGAGAATGAATTAACTATAGTTATGCTCACCAAGATGTTCAAACAATTAGGGTTGTGAATTTTGGGTTCGAATTCTAACTTATGTATCCAATTGCAAGAATTATTGAATTCTAAAGATTACCCAAATGTTTCTCAACCCAATGAGTAATTCACCCTTTAATTCTCTTGAACTTAAAGGATTTATTCATTATTCAATAACACACTCATGAGGGTTGATCCTGTTAAGACATCAACCCATTAACCCAAAGGGTAAACCTATGGAGTTTATGTGAATTATTTCTTTTCCCTACATCACTTTCTTGTTATACAAGTGGAATTTATGGCCTCACTTCTGAAGTTTGCAACCAAGAGATGTCATTAAAATGAAAAAAGGTTCATGCAATTGCGATAGATGTTAGAAAGCAAGCCCATTCACAACCCCAAAATAGTTCTCTACATCAAGGCTCCCATAACCCTAGTTATAGGATTTTAGCTACTCATATCCATGTAAGAAATCAAGGTTATATTGGTGTTCATAAATAAATTCAGAAGAGTACTTACAAAATTCACAATATTGTTCTCCTCAATCTTTGATAGAAAATATAAAAACAAATAATCAAGACTCAATCTCTAGATTCAAATCTCAATGAAAAATAGTACAAGTATCTCAATAGAGGAGAAAGTATGAAACTAAAGACAAAAGATGTGTAATAAACCCTAATACTACGTATTTATATGATTTCAGAACTGGGGTTTTAAAATTCAAACTTAGATTCTCCACGTTTTGGCCGACGGGTTAAGGGACGATCCATCGCAGGTTCTACAGTTCATTGCCTGCATCACGCAGGGTGTCTATTTACTCCATGTTCTTCTTCTTGGCGATGGGTCAAGTGACAGCCCATCTTAAAGTCTACGGTTCATCGCCTATAGAGTCACAGGACTTCCAATGATTGTGCATTCTATGTTATGGCAATGGTTCACACTAACAGTTTATCACAGGGCCGACAGTCCATCGCCTGGACCATCACAGGCCGTCAGAGTCTATTCCTTCTGCTTTTTGTTGATGGTTTAGACCGATGGATCATTGCAATGTCGATGATCCATTGCATGAGCCGTCGCTGCTCAATTTGCCTTTGTTTTGCTCAAATTGTCTAAGTTATCCTTCACACTCAGTCCTTACCCTGAAAACACTAAAATACCATGTTAAATAAAACTATGGTTGCTTATAAATACATAATTATCCTAAGGAAAAGGCCTAAAATATTCCACCAAAAGCCGAAACATCAATTTAAGTAAAATAAGCATTCTTAGAGGGACATAGTGTCCCAAGGGGGAGATACCCTATACTTCCCCTATGCTTTCATGTCCTTGAACCTATTCTATTGTATGTTCAGATGTTCCTTACAAAGTTAGTATTGGTTATCATTGCATATTTCAGTTATACTTTCCTGATAATCAACTTAGTCATGTATTCCATGTATTAGATATGCATGCTCAGTATAAGAATTCTGTCAAATAGTCATGCATTAGATATGCATGTCCAGTGTGAAATTTCAATATATCAGTAGTTCTAGTTATGCAGTCATGTTTTAGATGTTCACATCCCTCAAGTAAGTTCAATCTATCAGTAATCTCAGCTTAGTCTGTCTCATTCGAGGATGAATGTTCCCAAGGGGGAGATATAGTAATACCCCATAAATTTTCTTAGTCATTAGATCTCTTTGAAGCATTCTAAGAGAAGCTTCACACTTATAAAATTGGACTCAATGTTCAAACTTTTTCATTTCATAAGCCTTCAAACTTTGATGATTTATTTCGTGACCTTCCCGACCTCCGTTTGCTGATTTTTAAGTTGATTCACGATGGGGCAAGTAAATAGTACATCTCGAGTGAGTTTCAAAATTTCTTGGATAGTGTAAGGGCATTTTTGGTTGCCCAAAATAGTAGCTTAGGGCATTTAGCCCGCGCTGCCCTAGCTAGTCCCCCGGAATAGGTAGGGCGCCACCCAGGATAATCCCCCGGGCAAGGCAGGGAGCCGCCCTGGGTACTCTCATGGCCTAAAAACTTCAGCATTCCACCTCGGTGCTTTCAAGGGAAAAAGGGTAAATTTCCTACCCAGATATAAACCCATAAACAAGAGATTCTACCTTATTACACCCAAAACATAGTGGTTTATCATGATTTCTCTCAAGAACAAGTTAGGGTTTTCAATTGAGAATCCAAATTCAAGAAAATTCCTCCATCGATCTTCGTAAAATCAAGAACCAAGGTATGTTAGGTATTGATTCTTGGGTCCCTTCCACCCAAGAAGTTCAAGAATCCTTTTCTAAATTCAAAGATTATATATATTTGAGTTTTTCATGATTCATATGAATTAAAATCGAAGTTCTTGTTGTTGTTGAGTTTTAATTCATGTTGTGATTAAAAAGACCCAAGCTTAAAACCCCTTCAAGTTGCATGTTGATTGATGTATCCACGATAATTAGGTGTAGAATTTGTTGTATAACCAAAGCATGCTTCCTATATGTTCGATAACATGCTTATGTGAAGAAAATAGCGTCATTATAGCATGTTAGTATGAAATCCCCAATTATGTATAAATTAATACATGCCTAGTGTTTGTTGAAAGGACTTAGTGAATGAATTATGCTATGTTGCATGTATTCCTATTCATGTACATTCCTTATTGGATGTATTATGAGATATTAGTGTGCATTCCAATGTATGTACAAGTTTATAATTTTCAAGTGCTTGAAGAGATTCCTTATTGATTGTATGGTGAATGATAAACTATTGTATGCTATTAAAGAATTGTCATGTCTTATTATTTATATGCTATCGAGTCCTAGGGGTACTTGTACCCGATAATTTAGTTGTATGCCTAGAGACGAGTCAGTTTTCAAGATAATCTCAGTCGTGCCATGATCAATAGGACTCAGTCAGTTACAGAACTTAGAAAGATTCAGTAATCTCAGTGTCAGTCTATTTGTATTCAGTATGCAGTTCAGACCTCAATAGCATTCAAGTATTTGGTTCAAAACTCAGTAGTATTCAATCAGATGATAGAATTCAGTAGTATTCTGTCAGTCAATGAAACTCAGTAACCTCAGTCCAGTTTAGTTAACCAGTATGATTAGTAACAGTTCAGTCTAAGAATCAGTTCAATGTGTTTTATTTGGGAGTAGGATTCCGTATCGAGCGAGCCTAGGGATGGGGGCTCACCCGCTAGATAGGACTGAGTTCTAGAACTTCCTATCCAATTTAGGTATGAGATGTCACTCATTAGATCGAATAGACATACTTAATGATCACTCATTAGGGCAGGACTGATCTCAGAAGTCACCCGCTAGACTATGACTGACTCCATAGCAGTTATCTTTACCCGTGGCATGGTACTAACACCCTTCCAGCTGGGGTTATAGGTTGAACCTCACTAGTTTAGATTCGGGGCATGTCAGTTAGATAACTACTTCCTACAATCTCAGTTTCAGATTCAGTCTCAGTTATTGAACTCAGTTCAGTTATACAGATTCAGGATTGTCAGATACAGTCACTCAGCATAGTAAGGAACTTAGATAGTTTCATATAATTTAGAGATCACCCGTTAGATAAGACTGATCTCTAACACAGTAAATTACTATCAATATTAGCAGATTTAGAGATCACCTGTTAGATAGGACTAATCTCAGATACAGTCAATCAAAATCAACACTAATAGATTCAGAGATCACCAGCTAGATAAGACTGATCTCAGATATAGTCAATTAGTATGAGAAAACTCAAATTTCAATATCAACAGACTTAGTTATTCAGTATCCCAATGTTAGTAAAATCAGATGTCAGTGAATCAGTATTCAGAATTTAGTGTTATTAAATTCAGATAGTAGTCATCAGTAAACCCAGTTATTAGTAATCCAGTTGTTTGAACTCAGTATTCAGTGTTACTACAATTTTAGCTATAGTTTATGCATTCATGCATATCTTCATTATTTAGTATACTCATGTTATTCAGTCAGCTTTAGTTCATTCATATGAGCCTTTGTATTTAGGCTTACCTCATCTAGCATACACAGTACATTCTCACATCCTGACGTATACTTTTCTCTTATGCGATGGTGTTTTATACCATAGGTTCAAAAACACGAGCTCCCAAGCATCCTTAGTTGTTCAGATTCAGTCAGCAGCAGTAGACTTAGCAGTGAGTCCTTATCATCCAAAAATATTCACTTATTTTAGTATTGCATTAGATTCAGTATTCCATTAGATGGAGTTAGTTAGGGGATTGTCCCATCAACTCCACAGTTCAGATAGTTTAGAGGGTTTTTAGACTAGATGTTCAAACAGTTGTGTTAGTATTCAGTTTTCAGTTGTATTTCAAATATTTAACCTTATGGAAAGTTTTCCGCATTTTTATAGTATATTATGCAGTGCTCAGTTACAGGTACCAGAAAAATGTTAGCTTGTGGTCCATCGGGATCATAAGCACCGTGTACCATCCGGGGTATCAAACTCGGGGCATTACACACGTCGAGTGTCAAATTCAAGAAAATTCTTGGATTTTGCGGGGGGGATTTTGAGGGGGAAAATGAATTTAGAGAAGGGATTAGGATAGGATGAGGTGGAATCGTACTATACAAGTACGCATTTGAAATTCAAAGGAGGATTTTGGATTTTTTGATTTATGCAAGCTCGATCATTTTGGGTTTAGTCGTTTGGATTTTTTGTTAGTGCTGGGTTTTTTTTGAGCTGGACGCGGATGTCGGGTAGGGTGTTGGGTCACCGGTCGGATTTTTGGAGTTTGTTGTTTGTCTGTGTTGGTGTAGTGTATTATTGTCATTATTTTCTGGTGTTATGAGTATCAGATAAGAGGGGAAGGGGAAGGGGATTGGGCTGGGGCACTAGCTGATGAGGGTCAGGGGGTTTGTTGGCTGAAAAATTAAAGATGATGGTCAATTTTCGAGTTATTTAAAAAATAACCCTAATCAGTTTAAGGGTTGGTCAATTTTATTTAATTTTCGACCAAATTTTTAAATCAATTGGTAATTGCATTGCAATTGTGGCCAATTTAATTTTAATTATGACTGAATTAAATAAATTGATTGAATTTAATTGAAATTCAATATGAATTAATACCTCGTTCAATCCCTAGTTTTCTCGATTTAATAAAATCAAACACATATTTATCCAAATAAATTATTTTTCAGAATAAATTATATTCAAATCAATATTTTAATCATTTAAAATTACTTCAAGATAATCCTTGATTAGAATTTTATATTTTATGAAAATAAATATTTAAGTATCAAAATTATATAATTTCGTATAACAAAATACGATAATATATAATCGCTACTTCAAATGAAGTTAAGTACATAAATATTTTGAAATTTTTTTTATTCGGATAAAATAAACATTTTGAGTTTATTAAAAACCGAAGAAACTCAGCATTAAATTTAGTCGTGGAGGGAAAATATTAGGTGTCAACAATGATAATCTAAAATTATTAATTAATATTACAAAATTATACCTCCTTTGTGGGTACTAATACATCTTTATTTTCTATTTCAACCATAATCATTGTATAGTGAGTTCTAGTAAGTGAATTAGTGTTAAGTGTATTATTAAATCAAAATTAGCTCAGTTAAGAAAAAAATCATGGTTTCTTATGATAATGGAATTTTATGTCGATGTTGTGCCCGAATATCTCCTAATGTTGTTGTTTTACTTTATCATTTTTAACAGATTCATTGTAGAGATGTTTATACTCCGGCAATACAACGAAATGGTAAGACCATATATGTAATGCTCCGAGCTTTCATGTCATAAAATCTTCATCTTTTCTCACAAAATCAAATCTAGCCAAAAGGAATTGTTACCCGTAACTTGACTCTCTTATTTCTATCTCAGCCATATAGCTATTTTTATTTAAGTTCATGCACTTACAGATCAGTTCAGTAGCTCGCTACGTTAGGATTCAGTCATACAGTTTATTTCAGTTGTGCATGATAGCTTATAGCCCCAGATTCCTTAGTAATTTCAGCATAATAAGCCACATTAGAGGATGAATGTTCCCAAGGGGGAGATACTGTAATACCCAGTACTTTTTACTAGCTTAAATTCGCTCCTAGAATATCAAAAACTAGCTTAAAAAATAAATACCAATTTATGCATATGGAATTTTCAAGATTTTAACTTTCCATTGTGTGGAAATATGAATAAGCTTTCTATAACGACCCGAGACTATCCCCTAGTCGTCACACGTTGTTGGAACCGCAAGTGATCCCAAGCTAACCCGTAAACTGGCATACTATTTTGCAACTGAATTAGAACATAATAAATAGATGTTCTGTTGTGCGGAATCATAATCATACTAAAATCTAAATTAGATACAATACTGATTAAGTTTACAATCTGATAAAAATTGAATAGAGGACTGAAATTAAAAGACTGACTCAGACTAACATCTATGAAGCCTCTACTATACTGACTATAGATAGCTGGTACATGACTCCAACTACAACTAGTCAATACACATAAAAGTAAATGAACTACACATGAACTAAAAACTTTCCGCAGTTCCTAAAGTAGGAGAACTCATCACCTGCTGACTAGAATCTATAACTGTCTGATCGTGATGTACGAACGATAAATGGTACCTACATTATGAAATAATGTATCCACACTAACGTATATATGGATCAGTACTTATGGAATATACTGAGTATGCAGGGTGAATGCAATAAGTAAAACTGATTTCATACGTAATTGAAAAACATGCATGCTAAGTGTAAGTAAACTCACCAATAGGCTTGAATAAACTAAAAACTGAAATATCTTAAAGCATGAGTGACAAACACTCTATGACAATATGGTGAATCTCTACATTTAGTTTTTGTAAAACTTTACTTTAATGATATAAGTATAACTAATGCTGAGATATAAAACATGGATATCGTATAAATACTGGGTTTAAAAATACGTGATGGAATCTAACATAAATTAAGGACCAGAATATACAATCATACTGAGCACGAATGCATAAACATACTAACTTATCTGATTAACTGAATGACTAATAGCTGAATTCTGGGAATATGAGACTGAACTGTACTTAGTCTAAATAACTAGACCGAAATTGGGGAGTATTATACATATAAGATAAGGACTGTCTGAGTAACATAAGATAACTGAGCATGAATTCATTAAAATGATATTATTTTAAAATACAAGACCAAGAGTATAACATGATTCTGAAATAGTCAATAAATTGAGATACAAAAATACTGATAACTGAATAACTGATAACTGTATGCTATGGTCAAGAAAACCTGAAAGTAAATTGAGTTACTAATCTAATTACTAAATTGAGTTACTAATCTAATTTTTGGACTGAGACTGTGACTGAGACTGTAACTAAGATAATAATTGAGACTATAACTGAGACTGTAACAAGGATTGTAACTAAGACTGTAACTAAGACTATAACTGAGGCTGTAAATGAGACTATACTGAGACTGAATACTGAATTTAAAAAATTGGGTGACTGATATATGAGATAATAAATAACTGTATTACTAATAATAGGGCGAATGTATCTGGCAGTCCTATTTTTGTTGAACTATGCTGAGTTTCATACTGAGCTAAGTGACTGTATCTTAAAGTCCTAATTTCTGTAGAACTAAAATGAGTTCTATACTAAGAGTAGAACTAAAACTGAGACTGTGGGAGGTAATCATCTAACTGACATGCCTCTCTATGAATTGATTAGGGTCCAACCTGTAACCCCAGCTAGAAGGGTGTCAATTTTGTGCCACGGGTAAAGACAAGCTATAAGTTAACCCTCTCTGACAGAAAGCTCTTTCATCAACCCTCGATGGTAGGAAAACTCATACGAGATGTATCAACCCTAGTCTGGTAGAGAGATATCTCAACCTACACTGGCTACGTAGTTCTATAATACAGGGGTTGAAAGTTAGGGTCAAACCCTATACTGATAGAAATGCCCCTATCCCTGGGTTCGCCCGGTGCTGAATTCTACTCCCAACTGAATTCATACTAATCTTGACTGAACTGTTACTAATCGTACTATCTAACTGAACTAAACTGAGTTTAATGAGTTCCATTAACTGACGAAATACTACTAAGTTCTGGAACTGACTGAGGTTACTGAGGCCTAAACTGAATACTGAACTAAAACTGGACTGAGTTTTACTGAATTCTATAACTGACTGAGCTGGATTGAGTTTACTGAATCCTGTTAACTGACTCCACTGGACTGAGTTCACTGAATTTTGGTAACTGGCTGAATTGGATTGAGTACTACTACTCGTGACCCTTACTGAGATTATTTTGTAACTATTATAACTAGTAAGCAGCTAGATTTAAGGTATTGAATACCCCCAGGACTCGATAGCAATAACAATAATAACATACTAAAACTGTAAGGTCATAATGAATGGTCATAAATCAAGACTTATTCTTGTAGGCAAGTCAGCAAACACATGGGGATGATGAACTTGAACATTGGAATATCTTAAACATGGGAGCATAGTATGATTACATAACTAAAATTATGAATTGGGGAATTCATATGTTATTTGCTTGACATAGGACATGGATGCTTCATCAAAACACGTAAAGATCATAACTTGAACATAAGAAAGTCCTAAAGATGAGGGAACACTAGAGTTACATGGAAACATTCATAACTTGGGGATTCATCTGGAACTTGATTGAACATGATAGGGGAATTTCATCAAACATGTGGAAAGCATGAATTTAAGACATAGGAATGTTGCTAAAAAATCATGAACTTAGGATCTTGTCATGGAATTCTCTTGAATTAAGCATGGGCGACTCAAATTCATAGCATGAGAACTTCAATTTCTTGCAAGGAATCATACATGGGCTAATTAACTTAAAACACCATGAGAACATGAAATTAAATCTGTCTTGAACATACCAAATTCCATAGCAAACATAAAATTCATTCTTTAAATAAAAAGAGGATTTTTGGGCTCCATGGGTGAAAGGGGACCCATGGATGAACTCCCATAGAGCTTAAAGATTTAATCTTAAAGGAGAAACACAAACTTGAAAGCACTCTTGAATTAGGAAACTTGATTCTTGATTCTTTTGTTAAAGAAAATTTCATGGAGTTCTTGGTGTTCTTGAGGAGGCTAGGGTTTTGTTGGAGAGAAAAAGATGATTAATAATGTATCTAATATTTTTTGGGCTGAAATTAAGTGTTAGGGGCGTATTTGGGTGAGGAGAATTGACCAAAGTGTCCCTAGAACTTTTAGCAACTGAATTATCTTGTAAAATAGCTTTGTATTCACGTCAGTTTTTCATGTCGGGGTGCAGTCGACGCGATGCGTCGAGATCGCATCGTCATACTGCCTCAGACAAAAAATGTCATAACTTTTTACTCGGTTATCAGATTTTGGTAAAATTGATATCATTAGAAAGATAATTCAATTATATAAAATTTGGTGGGTCTTGAACTACAAAATTATGTGTATATAAAAAGTTGTACATATTTAAAGTATACCCTTGAGGAATCGAATGTCAAACTTTGGACGAATCAAAGGCTCTAAGCTCAACTTTGTTCTAAGTGATTCTTATGAATATTTTTCACCTAAAAAGCAAATCAAATATGAAGATAAAGATCATGAAACTCATATTTGAATAGGAATTATTTAGATCATAGCTTATACACGTAGAAATGATAGTTCAAAGACTAGCCCAAAATGCAGGGTATTGCATTATCTCCCCCTTGGGAACATTCATCCTCAAATGAAACTAGTTATACTGAGAGTACTATATGAAGGTAACTTAGATCATATTCTTAACATGCATGACTTGGAATATGATTGCATAATTAATTTTGAAACATGATATATGAACTGATTTCTTGAATACATGCAATGACATGAATTCGTCAGAGAGGTATGAACTGAGGACATACATGACATAAACTGAATTTAGTTGATCATTAAAAGAATGGCATGGGTACTGTAACTGAATATACTGTAAAGCATGAGTACATGAGTCATGAGCTGCATGACCTTAGTTTGGTGTTCATGATTTCACAAAATATAATTCGTACTGCTGAGTGAACTAGATCTCCTCATACTAGGAACTAGAAACGTACATGATTCTATGGAACGTGCGTGAATATGAGCTGTGTTCATGGAACTGACATCTAAAGCATATGTAGGTATCGTGATCACTGAAGTACAAAACTGTGCACTGGGATAAGAATAGGTTGGGAATCATCCTTTCTTACTATTTTTCTACTCACACTTGCACTAATACTAGAGTCTGAGAGCCTAACTTAGTTACTTGCTCAATCATCTCCCACTTTTCTTTAAGCCATCATCATAAGTCTGTGACCACTTTACTAAACTCTAAACTGAACTGCAATCAATTTACTCTAGAGTCTGGGGTATAATAATACACATGAATAATAAACTCATTCTAAAAAACTGCACTTGAAAGTATAAAACTCACTGCTAATACTATCTCCTAGGATACAACTCTTAACTTTCTTTAGTTCCTGCAATCATCATCACATACTTACACTCTTTTCGACGCATAATTGCCTCACTAAACATATCATTTATTTTTGTTTATTCATAGACTACAAATATCACATCTCCTTACTCACATCCACACCATCATACTTAATTTTAAATCAATAAACTTAATTTCCTGCATGTACTATTAAAGCCTACTAATTCACCTTTCGTACAACTATCCCCATGAATATATATAATCTGCTCAATCTAGATAACGCTATCCCAGCTCTACTACTACTAAACTTTTGGGTTCATACTTCTAACTCTAAATCACATATTATAAAAGGGATTCTGAGAAGGAAATTTGAAAACACATCTGACTTTGGCTTAATGCATGATTTTTATGAACATGAATTAGAAATTTCAAACTTTAGGACATAAGGGCACTGATGGAATACTTTTTGAGCCAATATGCAATCCCATAACTGTCTGTAGGGACTGGCTAAGGAAACTCTGCCTATAGGGGTTTAAGATTTATTATTTCTATTCCCTCAAAACTAAGGCAGAGTTTGCATGAATAGAGTAAGATGAGGATTTGCATAAATTTCTTAGATAATACTTCTACTGCACCATTTGAGACTTGAAAGAAGGAAAACATTTCCTAAATGCCTTGTAGCCTTTCGAAGAAAAGTACAAATATCTCCGTATCATTTTGCAAGACTCTAATAGACACGGATTCATAGACACCCTAGGATACTTAAAATCTATGCTCTGATACCAAGTTTGTAAAGACCCGAGACTACCCCCTAGTCATCACATAATGCTTGGAACCACAAGTGATCCCAAGATAACACATGAACTGGCATACTATTAAGCAATTAAATTATAACATAATAAATAGCTATTTTGCTATGCAGAATCATAATCATACTATTAATCTAAAAAAGATACAAGACTGATTAAGTTTACAATCTGATAAAAACTAAATAGAGAACTAAAATTACAAGATTCACTCTGACTGACATCTATGAAGCCTCTACTATACTAGCTATAGATAGCTAGTACATGACTCCAACTACCTCTAATCAATACACATGAAAGTAAATGAACTGTACATGAACTAAAAACTGTCTGGAGTTCCCAAAGTAGGAGAACTCATCACCTGCTGGCTAGAATCTGCAACTGTCTGATCGTGATGTACAGACCATAAATGGTACCTACATTATGAAACAATGTAGTCACACAGAAGTATATGTAGATTAGTACTTCTGGAATGTACTGAGTATGCAGGGTGAATGCAATAAGTAAAACTGATTTCATATGTAATCATAAAACATGCATGCTAAGTGTAAGTAACTCACCAATAGGCTGGAATGAACTGAAAACTAAAATATCTTAAAGCATGAGTGACAATCACTCTCTAATAAGATGGTGAATCTCTACACTTAGTTTCTATAAAACTTTACTTTAGTGATTTAAGTATAACAGAAGTTAAGATATGATAAAATATGGATACTGGGTTTGAAACTATGTGATAGAGACTGACATAAATTAAGGATCTGAATATACAATCACACTGAGTATGAATGCATAAACATACTAACTTATCAGATTAACTGATTGATTGATAACTGAATTCTGGGCATATAAGACTTAACTCTGAATAACTAGACTGAAACTGGGGAGTATTATACATTTGAGGTAAGGACTGACTAAGAAACATAAGATAACTGAGCAGGAATTCGTTAAAACTATATTATTTGAGAATGAAAAACCAAGTGTATAACATGATTCTAAAATAGTCTATAAATTGAGGTACTGAAATACTAATAACTAAATAACTGAACGCTATGGTCAAGAAAACTTGAAACTGAACTGATTTACTGATCTGATTACTAGACTGAGACAATAGCTAAGATGATAATTGAGACTATAACTAATACTGTAACTGGGATTGTAACTGAGATTATAACTAAAACTCTAACTGAGGTTGTAACTAAGACTGAATACTGAATTTTAATAGTTGGGTGACTGATATCTGAGATTACTAATCACTGTATTACTGATAACTGGGCGATTGTATCTGATAGTCCTATTTTGGTGGAAATATGTTATGTTTTGTACTAAGCTAAGTGACTGTATCTGATAGTCCTAATTTTTGTAGAACTAAACTAAGTTCTATACTAAGACTGGAACTTAAATTGAGATTATGGGAGGTAATCATCTAACCGACATGCCCCTCTTTGAACTGATTGGGGTCTAACCTATAACCCTAGATGGAAGGGTATCAGTACCGTGCCATGGGTAGAGACAAGTTGTGAGTTAAGTATCTTTGACAGAAAGCTCTTTCGTCAATCCTAGCTAGTAGGAAAACTTATACAAGATGTATAACACTAGTCTGGTAGGAAGATATCTCAACCTACGCTGGCTACTTAGTTCTGTAATGCAGGGATTGCTACTAAGGATCAAACCCTCTACTAGCATAAATGACCCCATCCCTGGGTTCGCTCGGTGCTGAATCTTATTCCCAACTTAATAAACACTGGATTGATTCCTAGTTCATACTAGGCTTAACTGAACTATTACTGATCATTCTATCTAACAGAACTAAACTGAGTTCACTTAGTTCCATTGACTAATGGAATACTACTGAGTTCTAGAACTGACTGAGGTTACTGAGGCCTGAACTGAATACTGAACTAAAACTGGACTGAATTTCACTGAATTTTATAACTAACTGAGCTGGACTGAGTTTACTAAATCCTATTAACTGATTGAACTGGACTGAGTTCACTGAATTCTGGTAATTGGCTGAACTGAACTGAGTACTACTGCTCGTGACCCTTATGGAGACTATTCTTTAACTATTATAATAGTAAGCAGCTAGATTGCGGGTATTGAATACCCCCAGGACTCAATAGAAATAACAATAATGTCATACTAAAAATTTAAGGACATAATGTGTGGTCATAAATCAAGACTTATTCTTGTAGGCAAGTCATCAAACACATGGGGATCATGAACTTAAACATGGGAGCATAGCATGATTACACTAAAATTATGAATTGGGGAATTCACATGTAATTCATTTGACATAGGACATAGGTCCTTCATCAAAACATGTAAAGATCATAACTTAAACATAAGAAAGTCCTAAACATGAGGGAACAATAGAGTTACTTGGCAACATTCATAACTTGGGGATTCATCTTGAACTTGATTGAACATGATATGGGAATTTCATCAAACATGTGCTAAGCATGAATTTAAAACATTGGAATGTTGCTAAAAATTCATGAACTTAGGATCTTGTCAAGGAATTCTCTTGAATTCAACATGGGTGACTCAAATTCATGGCATGAGAAATTCAATTTCTTGCATGGAATCACACATGGGCTGAATTAACTTAAAACACCATGAGAACATGAAATTAAATTTGTCTTGAACATAAAAAATTCCATAGCAAGCATGAAATTCATTCTTTAAATAAAAAAAGAATTTTTGGGCTCCATCGGGGAAAAAGGACCCATGGATGAACTCCGACGTACCTTAAAGCTTTAATCTTAAAGGAGAAACACAATCTTGAAAGCATTCTTGAATCAGGAAACTTGATTCTTACTTCTTTTCTTAAAGAAAATTTCATGGAGTTCTTGGTGCTCTTGAGGATGCTAGGATTTTGTTGGAGAGAAAAAGATAATTAATAATGTATCTAATATTTTTGGGGCTGACATTAAGTGTTACGGGCGTATTTGGGTGAGGGGAATTGACCAAAGTGTCCCTAGACCTTTTAGGAACTGAATTAGCATGTAAAAAAGCTTTGGATCCACGTCAGTTTTTTCTGTTGGAGAGTCAACGCGATTCGAAGAGATCACATCGGCTTACTGGCTCACACGAAAAATATCATAACCTTTTACCCGATTATCGGATTTAGGTAAAACTGGTATCATTGGAAAGCTAATTCAATTATATATAATTTAGTGGGTCTTGAGCTGAAAAATTCTATGTATATAAAATATTATACATATTTAAAATAGATCCTTGTAGAATCGAATGCCAAAGTTTTGTCGATTCGAAGGCTCTAAGCTCAACTTTGTTCTAAGTGATTCTTATGAATATTTTTTACTTCAAAAGAAAATCAAACATGAGGATAAAGATCATGAAACTCATATTTGAATGGGAATCATTTAGATCATTGATTATACACATAGGAACGATGGTTCAAACACCAACCCATAATAGGGGGTATTACACTTTTCATCGATACCGAATTCGCCCAAATCCGACACTCGATTGAGAAGTTAGAGAATTTTTAAGTTGACAGTGTTCCACCTGGACTCTCACATCATTGTATAAAATGCAAAAGTAACAATTGTCACTTTCCAGTGAAGCTGCATAATCATGACGCGTCGTGGTGGTGTCCCATTTCACATTTGGTAATTTCCAGTGAGCCTCCACGCTAATGACATATCACGGAGGTGGCAAAAATGATATTCCAAAGGGGCACCGCGATGGTGGCGCATAGCGAAGTCTACCTAGTTCCCAATTGTCTAACTCTAGTAAGCCACTGCGATAGTTGTGTGTTGCGGTGGCCACCCAGTTCAGAGAGTATGTTGTTTTTTTCAGTTCTGTTTAAATATTAAAAGGGGTATTATGGTCAATCCCCAAGGCCCCAATCCATCTTAAATAAAGAATTAAGCATATTCCAAAGCACTTTATGCTTATTTCATCAATTCTCTCTCTAAATAGAACCGTAGATCATCAAACTTTCTCTCCAAGAAAATCCAATTTCTCCATTAATTCTCTAAGGAAATTCAAGATTAAGGATTCCTGATTCAAGAACTCTAATAATTCATCTCCAAAGCATCAATAGGGATCCAAGATTCAAATCTTAGCATCAAGTTCATCAATTGAAGTATGTAGGGTTTTTCAACAAGGATAATCCTTTCATCCTTGTGCCCAAAACTTATTTTAAATTACAAATTTACTGAATTTTATGTGATGTCTCATGAAATTAAAGTTATAGTTTACACCCAATATGGCTATTTATAATATTATGAGATTTCAAGGGATTTAGAAGTTGAATTGCATGTCTATGTTCATATTTTCATGTATATTGCAGAAATTTCCAGATTTTAAGTTGATTTATAAATGTTTACATTACCAAGCATGAATATTATGATGTTTAATATGAGTTTGATGCATGGGTCATTAAGCCCTAATTAAATATTGTTATTTCAAGGTTGATGTTCTATGAATACTTTATGACTAGACTCTTTTTAGATTATTGATAAAGATTTGACCTTTTGGTCTCAAGAATAGATATGAAATCCACTATATAGATTCAGATTATAGATTTAGTTTTACAAATATACATTTGGTTTACATTATAAACCATTATACTATTTTAGAAGTGGATTTCCATCAGAATGAGCATACAAATTTAATGGGAGTAGTATTTAGCACCGAGATGGGTACGTTACTACGGTTTCATACCCCAGAATTACGTGCCAACATAGGATTTAGATTGTTCCCACTTCTACGTGGATGATAGATATGTGATCACTTATATAGGTTACTCTCTGGAAAGAGTATGAATCCTCTCCCCAATGTGAGGATTCCTCCTTAGGGGGAAAAGAACGTTGGACTCCATGAATGCTCACATGGTTTATATCGATTAGAAGAATCTCTCATGCAGAATAAGTTTTTAGATTTCTAAACCCTTAAGATAAAGCATTTTCTCTATAGCTTTAAATTTCTTGAGTTTAAAATACTGCTTTACATAAGCCTTCAAATGTAGACATATAGATTTCACTTAGCCTGTATGATTTGAGAATAAGAATAGAATACAGATTTTAGAACTAAGTGTAATGGCTCATAAGATTTATACAATATGTTTTATTGCTCATGAGTTATAATCTTCAATTTTTATATTACTCCAGCCTTTATGAGTCATTTACCTTTAGAATGCATGATTTTATAAATTGTTATGATATTGCTTACTTATTCCATTCACCCTCATATGCTCAATACATTCCCAAAGTAATGATCCACATATACGTCTATATGCTACATTGTCTCCTAATGTAGGTATCAACTCAGTTGTAGCATGCATAACATATTCAGACAGTTTGCAGCTACCATTTAGCAGGTGATGAGTCCTCTTGATTCAAGGACTCGAGTTAGTCATACAGTTTGAGCAGTATTTTATTTTTCTTTATTTAGTCATATTGATTTAGGATAGCTGGGGTCATGTTCCAGATACCTATATTAAACACTAGTAGAGGCTTCAAAGATAGTCAGTAGAGTTTATGTATTAATTCCAGTGTTTTCCAAAAGCAAAGTTGTAATCATTTTAAATGTAGTTCTGTATTGATTAGATTCAGAAAAGAGTTATCTTTCGCTTATTTCTATTAGATTTATGTATTTTATTCAGTTGCTTATGAGTTATGCCAGTGGAAGGGTTAGCTTGGGATCACTTGTGGTCATAAGCACCATGTGATGTATAGGGACCATTTTTGGGGTGTTACAATATATGAATCTATTGGTGTGACTTTTTTGTGTAATCATTTGATATTCTAGCTGGTAAAGTTGTTACCATGTGATCAGGAGGTCATGAGTTGGATTTATGTTTATGCAACTCTTGGAGGCTGAATATATTTATAAATCAAATAAATTAAATTGCATTTAATTTTCTTTTCCTCTATAACAACATATAAGACAACTTTTAACAATTAAAATATGTACAACAACTAATAAATAGATAGTAACCGCTCATTGTTTTTCCAATTATTCCAACACCTTCACTGTAATAATTACTAACGCCCATAAAATAAATATTGCTAAATTTTACATTTATTGAATTTGTGTGAATTGAGTGAAACATTATTACAGTAATCTAAAGCTATTAATTAATTTCACAAAATTGTCCCTCCAATGTGCGTATAAATACATCTCTATTTTTTATTTCATCAACAATAATTTTATAGTGAATTCTAGAAAGTAGACCACCAGTACTAAGTGTACTTTATATCAAAGTTAGCTCAGTTAAGAAAAAACACAATCATTGCTGCTTATGCTAATGGAATTGCATGGTGATGTTGTGGCAGAATATTTCCTAATGTTGTTGCTTTACTTTATCATTTTGAACAGATATAATAAAATGGTAAGACGTTATATGAATCTATTGGTATGACTTTTTGGTGTAATCATTTGGTATTCTTGGTGGTAAAATTGTTGTTGTGTGATCAGGAACTCACGGGTTGGGTTTGTGTTCATGCGACTCCAACTTCAGTTATTAAATAATTTTTATTATTTATTGAATTCAGTATTTTCTAGATAAAACTATATAAAAAGTTGAATTGTATTATTCTCTATGAATGTCATGTAATTTTGTAACTAAAAAATTTAAATACTGCACAAACAAATATATATGTAATTTTCTACTTTAACATTAAACACATGTGCATAGCACGTATCCTAAAGTACCAATTACTAATGCTCGTAAAAGAGAATAGTATCAAATTTATTTTCATTTCGCAATGTAAATCGTATGTAAATTGATTACAAAAATCTAAAATTATTAATTAATATTATAAAATTATCCCTCCTTTGTGGGTATAAATATATCTTTATTTTGTACTCCATCCACAATCATATAGTAGTTTATTCTAGTAATTGAATTAGCATTAAGTGTATTATTACATCAAAATTAGCTTAGTTAAGAAAAAAAATCATGGTTGCTTATCCGATGGAATTGCATGTCGATATTATGGCCGAATATTTCCTACTGTTGTTTTACTTTATCATTTGAACAGATTCATTCCAGAGACGTTTATACTCCGGCAATACAATGAAAAGGTAAGACCATATCTGAATCTATTGGTGTTACTTTTTTGTGTAATCATTTGGTATTCTTGTTGGTAAATTTTTTGCCAAGTGATTAGGAGGTTATGGGTTGAGTTTGTGTTCATGCAACTTCACGAGGCCAAATTTATTTATTAATCAAATAAATTAAATCGCATTTTATTCTCTTCTCCTCTATAACAATATATAAGCCAACTTTATGCAATAAAAACGTGTTTGGCAACTATTAAATAGACCGTAACCACTCATAGTTTTGCCAATGTTCCAAAACCTTCACTGTAATAATTACTAATGCCTATAAAATAAATATTGCTAAATTTTACATTTATTGCATTTGTGTGAGTTGAGTGAAAAATGATTATAGTAATCTAAAGTTATTAATTAATTTCACAAAATTGTCCCTCCTCTGTGGGTAAAAATACATCTCTATTTTCTATTTTATCAACAACAATTTTATAGTGAATTCTAGCAAGTGAATCACTAGTACTAAGTGTATTTTGTATCAAAGTTAGCTAAGTTAAGAAAAACATAGTCATTGTTGCTTATGCTAATGAAATTTCATGTCGATGCTATGGCCAAATATTTCTTAATGTTGTTACTTTACTTTATCATTTTGAACAGATTCATTGTGAGACGTTTGTAATCCGGCAATACAATAAAATGATTGGACGAAATATGAATCTATTGGTGTGACTTTTTTGTGTAATCATTTGGTATTCTTGCTAGTAAAGTTATTGGTATGTGATCAAGAGGTCACAGGTTGGGTTTGTATTCATGCGATTCCAGCTACAGTTATTAAATAATTTTCATTATTTATTGAATTCTGCATTTTTTTATAGAAAACTATATTATAATTTGAATTGAATTATTATCTTCTAATGTCACATAATTTGTAACAAAAAATTTAAACATTGTACAAACAAATACATGTGCAATTTTCTTCTTTAACATTAAGCACACGTGCATCGCACGTATTCTAAATTGGTAATTACTAATGTTCGTAAAATGGAATAGTATCAAATTTATTTTTATTGCACTATGCAAATTGTATATAAATAGATTATGATAATCTAAAATTATTAATTAATATTACAAATTATCCCCCCTTTGTGGGCATAAATATATCGTTATTTTCTATTTCATCCACAATCATTTTATAATAAGTTTTAGTAAGGGAATTTTTATCATTACATCAAAATTAGCTCAATTTAGGAATATAATCACGATTACTTACGCTAATGAAATTGTGTCACGACCCAAACTAATGGACCATGCGGGCACCTATGCTATTCTAAGAAGCTAGGAGAACCCTTATTACCCAATTAAAAATATGTGGAAGACTTCTGTTTTTAAAGAAATATAAAGTAAATTAAATACTAAGAAATTAAATTTTTCAAAAACTTCTTACAACTGTCCTTCACTATCCCAAGACTTGGCTAGACATATACAAGAGTTACCTATTACAACATGGACTGACAATGAGATAAATAATACAAGAACTCTAACATCTGCCAAGAAGAAAGTGTAGAAGTTAGTGTTGAATATCGTCATCCATCTAGCAACTGCAAACTAACCTGCATTCAGTCTACACTCCAATAAGGAATATAGAAGAGTAGGGTCAATACAACCACACGTACTGGTAGGCATCATCGTTCGACTATATTAGTTCATATAATCATAAAATAAAATTAAGGAAAATAAATCATGACATCTTGAATGGAATATAATTCAACCAAGGCTGTAGTAATATTATTACTTTACCTATATAAGTCACATCATCCAATTACTTTTCCAACTCCATCATTATTATATTCACTACTAGCATACTCTAGCCTCATTAATTCACACAATCAACCACAATCCAACACTAATACATCATTATTCCTCTTTAATCACCTTATCTTTTTCATTACTCATATTTACAGGAACAAATCCATAATCGTAGACAAACCACACTAAACTCTCAGGCTAACCACCAAATGCTCTCATATAATATTAAATAATGATAATTAGCTATTCCGGTAAGCTACGATTAAAACAGGTATAAATGAAGCTAGTTAACGAACATATAAGTAAGCACAAAGTTTCACTTCTTCAAATATATATCACACAATCAAATACCCAATGAATCAACAATACAACAATAATCGATCAAACAGTGCTCACAAACAAGCCACATAACCATCAAGAGTATCAACCATACTGTAAACATCCATAGACTCAACACAAATATGTGAACACATTCTATGGGACTTATTTTTGCCCAAATAGTCATGACCTGTAGGGAACAATATATGTTTATGTACCGTACCGGCATGGTACCCGATCCACCATATACATATCAGTACCGGCATGGTACCCGATCCATCATGTACATATCTGTATCGGTGTGGTACTCGATCTAACATACACATATCCGTATCGGCGTTGTACCCGATCCAACATACATACATCCGTATCGGCATGGTACCCGATCAATATATACATATCCGTACTGGCGTGGTACCCAATCCATCATACACATATCTGTACCAGTATGGTATCCAATCAAACATAGACGTATCCATATCGGTACGGTGCTCGATCCAACATATACATATCCATACCGGCGTAGTACCCGATTAAACATACACATATGCATACCAACGTGGTACCTGATCAAACATACACATATCTATACCGGCGTGGTACCCAATCTAACATTTACATATCCATACCGGCGTAGTACTCGATCTATCATATACATATCCGTACTGGCTTGGTACCTGATCCAACATATACATATTCGAACTGGTGTGGTACCCGATCCATCATAAACAAGTAATATAAATATCAAATTTACACTTCCTCACATCATACAACACAATGTACCAAGTTTACAAGTACACTTAAAGTCATGAGACAATTCCATCAAGTAAATTTTAATAATCATTTATACACAAATCAACAATCCAAACATCAACAAGCCATTCATGGCATTAATACAAGGAGTTATCATTATCAAACAAACCTCTCATAGGAACATTTTAATAAATCATCATTATCACCAATTTAGACCCTTGTGGGCATCCAATAGATAAAGTGCTTTTATCAATACCAAAATAAAAATATCATTAAATAAATCACAATTTAACACTTAAGCATGCAAGTCACTATTGGAGTATTTCTTACTCATTAATTATTAAAATGTCACTACCTCTTTCCATATAATACAATCATCACACTAATTTAAGTAATCTACCCTTTAGATATTACTATGATCATCAGTACTTAATCCTAGCATGATTCTCCTCACCATATTATTGTCCATCACATACAATTTAATATCATTATAACTCAACTAGGTTCATCACCAGAACAACTAAGAAATATCATAATGTAATACCCCATACTTTTCCTAGCTTGAAAAGTTTTTCAAGAATGTTAGAAGCTTTCTTTGAAAGATGAATCCACTTTTGTACACATGGTATTTTCAAGATTTTTACTTTTTTATCATGTGTGGAATCAAATAAGCTTTCCATCAATACCAAATTCTCCCAAATCTGACACCCAGGTGAAGAGTTAGAGCCCTTTTAGTGAGACAGTGTATCACCTGAGCCTTCAGCGCGTCGCGGAGATAGCTCAAATGGAAATTGTCAATTTCCAGTGTTGATCCATAATAGTGGTGCATCACGCCAAACTTACAAGTCCCAGACAAGGTGGAAACGCGATAGTTCTACATCACGCCACCGTACAATTTCCCATTTGTCACTTTCCAGTGACTTGGCCCGATAGTGGCGCATCGCACCAAGGATGAAAATTGAGAAATTTTCTAAAAAGTTAAAGATGCGTCCTGGGTTAAAAGGGTTAATTTCCCATCCCTATATATACCCAATAACACGTGATTTAGTCATTCTTCGCCCAAAATATACTAGTTTCTCTCAAGTTTCTCTCAAGAACAAGCTAGGGTTTCTATTGGGGATTCAAATTCTAGAAGGTTTCACCATCAATCCTCAAGAAATCACATCCCAAGTATACATCCCAGGTATGCATAGTGTTCATTCATGGACTCCTTTCGTTCATGAAGCCCAAGAATCTCTTTTCTAAATTTAAGATTTTAGATTTTCCTTATGAACTTCATGTTGGGTTTATTTTATTTATGTTGAGAATGATCAATTGAATTCAAATCCATGTTGGGTGATTAAAGTTATGTGGAATTGATTTGCATAGATGTATATTCATGTGAACCTACGACTAAACCCTAGGATGATAAAATTAGATGTTGAATCATGATGTGTAATTGTTGTATAATGGTGTCTACATATATTATGCCTATTATGTGTTTAATTAAATGTCGATATGAAGAAAAAGTTCCCAACTAGCATGATATTATGAAATCCCATGTTTGTACAAGTTTATGTATATCACATGTTTGATGAAGTTCTTCAATATATGAATTATGAATTGTGTTGTTAGTCATATGTTCACGTAAGTCATGCTATGTCAGTTTCTTTCCATCGAGTCCTGGGGGTACCTGTACCCGACAATTTAGCTGTGTTCCTATAGCCATGTCATGTTTTCATGATACTCTTAGTTAAGATATGATCCATAGAACTAAGTCAGTTATGTGACTCAGGAAATCTCAGAAATCTCAGTAATCTCAATAGTTCAGTAATCTCCGTGATCTCAGTATTCCCAGTAAGTCTTAGTAACTTCAGTACTCTCAGTCAGTCCTCAGATCTCAATAGCATTCCGTCATTCAATGGAACTCAATAAATTTAGTTCAGCTCTACTAAAGAATACCATCAGTTAATTAGTTCAGTTTAGTTAATCCGTTCAATGTCTATTCAGTTGGGAGTAGGATTCAGCACTGAGTGAACCCAAGGATGGGGACTCACCTGCTATTCAGTGGAGGGTGTGATCTTTAGAAGCATTCCTTGTGATCTAGAACTACATAGCCAGCGTAGGTTAAGATGCACCCTACGCATTTAGGGAAATATATACATCTTATTTGGGTTACCTACCAGGAAGGGTTGACGGAAGAGCTCTCTGTCAGCGAAGGTATACTCAGAGCAGGTCTTTACCAGTGGTGCGCTACTAAAACCCTTCCAGCTAAGGTTACAGGTTGAACCACACCAGTTTAGTTCCAGGGTATGTCGGTTAGATGATCACTTTCCATGATTACAGTTTAAGTCTCAGTATCAGCCTCAGTAAAAGAACTCAGATAGTTCTTCAGATTTTAGGATTGTTAGATAAAATCAACTCAGATATAAAATGGAACTTAGATAGTTTCATCTAATTTAGGACTATCAGATACAGTCATTCATGTTATCAGTTATATCAGTTATCAAAACTTATGTCATCAGTATTCATCTTTAGCATTGTCAGATATAGTCAACACACCAGTTCTTCATAATCAGAACTGTCAAACACAGTTATTCATGTATCAGTAACATAGTATCAGTCCCTCAGACATTAGTAATTCTATGTTATTAGTAAAACTCAGTAGTCAGAACTCAGTATTCAATCCTAGCACGATCTCAATTACAGTTATATATGCATGCATGTATTCTCACGTTCATGTTAGTTAGTCAGTTAGTATAGTTCATACATAAGAACCTATTGCATTCAGCCTACCTCACTTGCATACCAGTATATTCAAAGTACTGAGGCATTTGTGCTATGGTGTCTTATACCATAGGTTTAGAAGCACGAGCTCCAGAGAAACAATAGCATCCCAGTTCAGCGATCAAATTTAGCAGTGAGTCCTCATCCTTCGAGGACATGATGATTTCATCATAAATTCAGTTTTCAGTTTATTTCAGTAGTCAGAGTTAGATGGGGACATGTCCCATCAACTCCTTATTCAGACAATTTAGAGGCTTTCAGACTATAGCATGTTAGACATTTATTTCAGATTTGCTTTGGACCTTGTTTAGACATTATTTATCAGATGTTCATTTAGTTTTGAACCTTATAGCTATTCAGTTCATGTTTCCACATTTTATGGTATATTATGCAGTATACAGGTACAAATATCAGTCATGGGTTAGCTTGTGGTCCTTTGGGGTCATGATCACTGTGTAGCATTTCGAGTACCAGATTCGGGGTATTAAAAACTTGGTATCAGAGGCTAAGGTTCAATAGTGTCCCAGGAAGTCTGTAAAGCCGCATCTAGTAGAGTTTTGTACATGTGTGTGTTGTACACCGTACTTATGTACAGGAGGCTATGAGATGTTTTAGGAACAGTTTTTCTTTTTTCAGTATTCATGTCGTGCCAGTGCGCATAAGATCCAGTTAAACTCTCAATCTAATATTCTTCTTCCCTTAGTTTATAGATCATGCGTCCTAAACAGGCTAACAAAGGGGGAAATAGAAGTCAGTCAGCACCTCAGCCGGTCCAGGCAGATCCCCTAAATGAGCATGTCTCTTATGCAGAATTTAGGACTGTATTCACTACTCTATCTAGTTCAGTCGCAGCTCAGAATAAAATGCCAGTAACTATTCCATCCAACCCAGTGGCTAATGTTGCTACAGCTAGGATTCAGGACTTTACCTAAATAAATCCTCCTTTATTCACCGATTCTAAGTTCGAAGAGGATCTACAGGAGTTCCTCGATCAAGTTCTGAATGTCACAGACATCATAGGAGTGACTTCTAGTGAGGGCATAAAGTTAGCCACCTATCATCTACAAGATGTAGTGCATACATGGTATAAATATTTGAAGGTAGACAGCAGTACAGATACACAGCCCATAAAGTAGGAAGAGTTTGCTATAGCTTTGTTAGATAGGTTCTTTTCTATAGAGCAGAAAGAAGCCAAAGTGTTAGAATTCATCAATCTCGAACAACGTACAATGAGCGTAAAATAATACTCCCTTAAGTTCATTTAGTTAGCCAGGTACGCTCCCCATGTAGTAGCAGACAGTAGATCTAGAATAAGTAAGTTTGTGTCAGGGGTATCAGGTAGAGTAGTTAAGGAGTGTAGGACTATGATGTTGATTGGTGACATGGACATATCTAGGCTTATGGTCTATACTCAACAGATTGAAGAGCAGAAGCTTAAGAAGAAGGACAGAGAAAACAAGAGAGCTAGAATAGGTAGTTATAGTTTTGCTCGGCATGGGTCACAGGATGGTAACCGTTCTCAGTTATGTCAGAAATTTTTAGTCCCAGTTCACTCTTTAGCTAGTCCCTCAGTATTAAAGTTCAAAAATAATGGTAAGAATGGGGCATTAGACTCCAAGGCCCAGAGTAGTGAGAGCAGGATTCTTACTTATCTGCTTTGCAAAAACTGTGGTAAGCATCATAAGGGTGTGTGTAGAGCCGACAGTGGTGTGTGTTTCAAATATGGTGAGTTAGGTCACAAGGTCAGAGATTTACCCCAGTCAGGTTATTAGAGTCATCTTTTCTCCTCAGCTTAGTTCGGTCGCCTAAATCAGCAGGGTGCCAATTCTAGCCCTATCAGTGGACAACGCCCAAATAGCCTCAATGCACTTTAGCCCTGACAAGATCAAGAAAGTCCTCTTGATGTAGTTACTAATAAGTTATATATCCCTTATTTTCATATTCATGTTTCTTCAGATTCAGGAGTTTCAGTTTGTTTAGTATTACAAATCATGTTCCATGAACGTAGAAATTTCAGACTCAGGTCATGCTGCTCATGACTCAGGCACTCATGTCATGTTTTACAATATGTTCAGTCCATATGACTCATGCTATGCTCCTAGTGATCAGTAAAGTTCAGATTACATCATGTATACCTCTAGTTTAAATCTCTTGATAAATCCGTAATGTTGGTATTTCATTTCTCATGCCTTAGTCGATTGTTGAGGTTGATGTAGTATTTGTTTGAGCATCGGATCCTTGCTTCTGCGAATCTTTCCCCAAGTAGTTATCAGTATCTAGTCTCATTACTTCACTATCAGTCTAAACCTCAATTATCAGAACCCAACATTTAGTTCCAGTAAGAATCTCAGTTCAAGTTTTAGTTATAATACCAACTTCAGTTCAATAATCAGATCAGAAACTCAGCTCAGTCCCAGACTTGCTTGACCAATGCTACAGCTACCAGTCACTCAGTTTGTAGTATTTTAGTACTTCAGTCTATAGAATATTTTTGAACCATGTTATCCACTTGGCCTTGCTTTCTCAGATAATTTAGTATTTCATGAATTCATGCTTAGCTATCTCACGTTACTCAGTTAGTCCCTTTATTATGTTCATAAAAACTCCATATTCTTAGCCTAGTTATTCAGAACATCGTTCAATCTTACATGCCCAGTACCTAACCATTAATAAGTCAGCAGATCAAATAAGCCAGTCAGTAGAGAATTAGTTTAAATAGCCAGTATTTTAGTCTAGCAGTCAGTCAGACAAGTTCGTATGATTTGGTTTTCCATCTTTCCATCTATTCACATTATCCAAAATCTCATGAATGAAACCACTCTAAGATGAATCAATCATGTAGATGCAATATCAGCTCAGTTCATGTATCATTCCTCAAATTTAGATCTCATCTAATCAGTCATGACTCAGTTTCTAGGTGCCTTGTATATCGCTTAAGTCTTCAATATCTCCGCAAAGATGGTATTCTTTGAGGGACCTAATTTCCCAAGAGGGAGATACCCCATAATTCCTTAATGCTCTCATGCCTTAAACTAAGTTCTCTTTGCATAAAGAATCCAGTTTAGAGTAGAGAGTACTCATAAGTTGACCCTCAAAGTCCTAACCTCAGCTATTGACCAGGTGTTCAGAGGTTCAGTTCACTTTATGATGTTAAGTTCGTATGTCATGTATTAGACCAGACTCAGTTAGGTTCTCATATTTCCGTTCATGCATTTTTAGAAAGAAGATCTCGGGTTCATTAGCATTTCTGGTAAAGATAACATTTCTCCTTAGTCTTACTCAGTTTCATGTTCAGTGTTCATCACAAACTTGGTACTAAGTACCCTTGCATATTCAGCCTTCATTTATATATCATCTCAGGCATGTAATTATGCATTAGACATGCATTCTCATTGATAGAAATTTAGTTCATCAGAATATTCAATCATGTACTTATAAGTCAATTATCAGTCATGCATCAGATATGATGAATTCAGCTTATTAGTCATGCATCAGATATGTATGTTCAGAATGTTACATTTATCCATTAGTCTTGTTAGTCATGAGATCATGTTCTAGTTATTCATGTTTAGTATGTACGTCAGTGTATGTTATTCCCCTCACTCTCATCTCATTCGAGGATGAATATTCTCAAGGAGGAGATATTGTAATACCCCATACTTTTCCTAGCCTGAAAAGTTTCCCAAGAATGTTAGAAGCGTTTTTTTGAAAGATGAATCCACTTTTCTACACGTGGTATTTTCAAGATTTTCACTTTTTTATCATATGGGGAATCGAACAAGCTTTCCATCGATACCAAATTCACCCAAATCCAACACCCAGGTGAAGAGTTAGAGCTCTTTAGTGAGATAGTGTATCACCTGAGCCTTCAGTGCATCGCGGAGATAGCTCAAATGGCAATTGTCAATTTCCAGTTTTGATCCACGATAGTGATGCATCGCGCCAAACTTCTAGGTCACAGACAAGGTGGCAACGCAATAGCTCTGCATCGCGCCACCATATAATTTCCCATTTGTCACATTCCAGTGACTTGGCACGATAGTGGCGAATCACGCCAAGGATGAAAATAGAGAAATTTTCTCAAAAATTAAAGATGCGTCCAGGTTTAAAAGGGTCAATTTCCGACCCCTATATATACTCAATAACACATGATTTAGTCATTCTTCGCCCAAAATATACTAGTTTATCTCAAGTTTCTCTCAAGAACAAGCTAGGGTTTCTATTGCGGATTCAAATTCAAGAAGGTTTCACCGTCAATCCTCAAGAAATCATATCCCAGGTATGCATAGTGTTTATTCATGGACTCCTTTCGTCCATGAAGCCCAAGAATCTCTTTTCTAAAGTCAAGATTTTAGATTTTCTTTATGAACTTCATGTTGGGTTTATTTTGTTTATGTTGAGAATGATCAATTGAATTCAAATCCATGTTGGGTGATTAATGTTACGTGGAATTGATTTGTATAGATGTATATTATGAAATTATGAAATCCCCATGTTTGTACAACTTTATATATATCACATGTTTGATGAAGTGCTTCAATATATGAATTATAAATTGTGTTGTTGGTGATATGTTCACGTAGTCATGCTATGTCAGTTTCTTTCCATCGAGTCCTGGGGGTACCTATACCCGACAATCTAGATTTGTGCCTAGAGCCATGTCATTCATGATACTCTCAGTCAAGCTACGATCCATAGAACTCAGTAAGTCATGTGACTCAGGAAATCTTAGAAATTTCAGTAATCTCAGTAGTTTAGTAATCTCCGTAATCTCAGTATTCCTAGTAAGTCTCAGTAAGTTCAGTACTCTCAGTCAGTCTACAGATCTCAGTAGCATTCCTTTAGTTAACGAAACTCACTAAATTTAGTTTAGCTCCACTAAACGATACCATCAGTTACTTAGTTTAGTTCAGTTAAATCAGTTCAGTTTAGTTAATCCGTTCAGTGTCTATTCAGTTGGGAGTAGGATTCAGCACTGAATGAACCCAAGGACGGGGACTCACCTATTATTCAATGGAGGGTATGATCCTTAGAAGCAATCCTTGTGATCCAAAACCATATAGCCAACGTAGGTTGAGATGCACCTTATGCATTTAGGGAAATATATACATCTCATTTGGGTTACCTACTCGGAAGGGGT
Source organism: Capsicum annuum (assembly GCF_002878395.1). NCBI lineage: Eukaryota > Viridiplantae > Streptophyta > Magnoliopsida > Solanales > Solanaceae > Capsicum > Capsicum annuum. Next base: position 114,794,136 of record NC_061112.1, on the reverse strand, counting down.
GACGGGAGAGCTCCCTGTCAACGAGGGTATACTCACAACAGGTTTTTACCAGTGGTGCGGTACTGACACCCTTCCAGCTGGGTTACAGGTTGGACCCCACCAGTTCAGTTTTGAGGTATGTCGGTTAGATGATCACTTCCTGCAGTTACAGTTTTAGTCTCAGTCTCAGCCTCAGTAAAAGAACTCAGATAGTTTTTTTAGATTTCAGGACTGTCAGATATAGTCAACTTAGATATAGAACGAAACTCAGATAGTTCCATCAGATTTAGGACTGTTAGATATAGTCATTCATATTATCAGTTATACCAGTTATCAAAACTCATGTCATCAGTATTCATCTTCAGGACTGTCAGATATAGTCAACCAGACTAGTTCTTCATAATCAGACTGTCAGACATAGTTATTCATGTATCAGTAACATAGTATCAGTCCCTCAGATATCAGTAATTCCATGTTATTAATAAAACTCAGTAGTCATAACTCAGTATTCAGTCCTAGTACTATCTCAGATATAGTTACGTATGCATGCCTGTATTGCCATGTTCATGTTAGTTAGTTAGTTAGTATTTTTCATGCATATAAGCCTATTGCATTCAGCCTACCTCACTTGCATACCAATACATTCAAAGTACTGACGCATTTGCACTATGGTGTCTTATACCATAGGTTTAGAAACACGAGCTCCAGAGAACCAGTAGCATCCCAGTTCAACGATCAGATTTAGCAGTGAGTCCTCATCCTTCGAGGACATGATGATTTCATTACTAATTTAGTTTTCACTTTATTTCAGTAGTTAGAGTTAGTTGGGGACATGTCCCATCAACTTATTATTCAGACGATTTAGAGGCTTTCCAACTATAGCATGTTAGACAGTTATTTTAGATTTTCTTTGGTATTGTTATAGCATTTTCAGACATTGTTTATCAGATGTTCATTAAGTTTTGAACCTTATGGCCATTCAGTTCATGTTTCCACATTTTATGGTAAATTATGTTGTATACAAGTATAGATATCAGTCATGGGTTAGCTTATGGTCCTTCGAGGTCATGAGCACCGCGTAGCATTTCGAGTACCAGATTCGGGACGTTACACATGACCACATCCTTTATTTACAACAATCTCATTGAAGAACATAGCACATAATATCACAAATATCACATAATTAATCATTAACATAGTTTTCGGGATTAAAGTTAAGTTCTAGTATCTTTATCCACCTTAACTCAATGCCCATACGCCTAGACATACTTTCTCTCATCAATTCTAAATTATGAAAATATAAAATAATAAAATCTTCTACTCATTAAACCTAGCCTACCTGGACGCCAAGCTTTTGGAAGAAGCAAGCTAGAATTATAAGAGTAATAAGTAATTACTCTTCAATCAAATATCTTGGGGATTCAAACCCACTAATTCTATCCTTCATTCAAGGTTTATATCATCCCTCAAATTTAATTAATCATTAATTAGCTCTTTCAAGCTTAACCCATCTCCATTAATGAAATTTTTATACTAAAGGTCTCATCTTTACGGAATTTAAGGTTCCTAACCATCAAAATTCATAATTTAGTCTATGAAATTCATGTTAGGAATCTTTAATTTATAGTTTAGAATAATATCTAGGTCATATTAAAAATACTCATGAGTATTCCCCAAAAGAATTCCACTATTAAAGGTCTTTCTAAGGATTCTAAAATATTAAAGGATTAGAAGAGGATGAAAATAATGGAAAAACTTACCTCCATGAAGGAATTTCACCTTAAGCTTTGGGAAATCACCTCTCTAGGATTTGGAAATAAAATTTGGGGTTTTTAGACATAAAATACGGCTGAAGCTGATTTAAATATAACCAGAATTTTTGCTACAGTGAAATCCCGTTTCAGCTTGGACAGCGCTCAGTAAAACAATCATAACTTTTTACTCCAAATTTGTATTAAGGAACGGTGTGTTGTGTTGGAAAAAGGACTCAGAGATATTTGATTTGATAGGTAATGAAACCCTAAATCCTTATATTCTATGAGATATGATCGTTTGAATTTGGCCCTAATAAAAACCCATATCAAAACTATATTGGAAAGAAAGTTTTATACTTAACTTTGTGTTAGGGCTATTGTACGACCTTAATTCATACCTAAAGAGATTTCAAAACTAAATTATTTATATTAGCACTCACTAATAATTAAAATTCATCAAGCTTGAGTCTATCTAGACACATCTGAAGGCTAAAATCTTCACCGAAAAATTTGAGATGTCAAAATAAATAAACTATTGGCTATTTTAGACCCAAGTTAGTATTGAGGAATGAAAATTAAGAATTTTCATGAATTTATTACGACTAATTTAGTAACGACAAAATGGGTCGTTACAAATTGCATGTCAAAATTGTGGCCTCATATTTCCTAAGATTGTTGTTTTACTTTATTATTTTGGAAAGATTCATTGCAGAGATGTTTATACTCCAGCAATACAACGAAATGGTAAGACCATATATAAATCTCTTGGTGTAAATTTTTTGTGTAATTATTTGGTATTTTTGATGTTAGAGTTGTTGTCATGTGATCAGGAGGTCACAAGTTGGATTTGTATTCATGCGACTCCAACTACGGTTACTAATTAACAATTTTTATTATTTATTGAATTCTGCATTTCTATATAAAACTCTATTAAAATTTGAATTGTATTATTCTCTACTAATGCCACATAATTTTATAACTAAATAATTAAACGCAACACAAAAAAATATATATGTAATTTTTTTATTTAACAATAAACACACGTGCATCGCACGTATCCTAAATTATAATTACTAATGCTCGTAAAATAGAATAGTATCAAATTTATTTTTATTGCACAATGTAAATCGTATGTAAATTTATTACGAAAATCTAAAATTATTGATTAATATTATAAAATTATCCCTCTTTTACGGGTATAAATACATCTTTATTTTCTATTTTATCCACAATCATTTTATTGTGTATTCTAGTAAGTAAATTAGCATTAAGTGTATTATTACATCCAAAATAGCTCAATTAAGGAAAAAAATCATGGTTGCTTATATGATGGAATTGCATGTCAATATTGTGGCCGAATATTTCCAACTGTTATTGCTTTACATTATCATTTTGCACAGATTCATTGCATAGATGATTATACACTGGAAATACAATGAAATGGTAAGACCATATATGAATCTATTGGTGTGACTTTTTTGTGTAACCATTTGGAATTCTTACTGGTAAATTTTTTGAAATATAATGTGGAGCTTATGGATTGGGTTTGTGTTCATGCGACTCCGGGTGGCCAAATTTATTTATTAATCAAACAAATTAAACCACATTTAATTCGCATTCCCTCTATAACAATATATAAGACAACTGTAAGCAATAAAATCGTGTATGAAAACTATTAAATAGACCGTAACAACTCATAATTTTGCGAATGTTCCAAAACCTTCACTGTAATAATTAAAAATGCCCATAAAATAAATATTGCTAAAAATTTTACATTTATTGCATTTGTGTGAATTGAGTGAAACATGATTATAGTAATCTAAAGCTATTAATTAATTTCACAAAATTGTCCTCCCTCTATGGGTATAAATACAACTTTATTTTCTATTTCATCCACAATAATTTTATTGTGAATTCTAGCAAGTGAATCACAATTACTAAGTGTATTTTATGTCAAAGTTAGCTCATTTAAGAAAAAACACAATCATGGCTGCTTATGCTAATGGAATTTCATGTCGATGTTGTGGCCGAATATTTTCTAATTTATTGCTTTACTTTATCATTTTGAACAGATTCATTGTGAGACCTTTGTACTCCGGCAATACATAAAAATAATAAAACGATGTATGAATCTATTGGCGTGACCTTTTTATGTAATCATTTGGTATTCTTTCTAGTAAAGTTATTGTCATGTGATCAAGAGGTCACATGTTGGGTTTGTGTTCATCCTAAAATTATTAAATAATTTTTATTATTTATTGAATTCTACATTTTCTATATAAAACTATATCAAAAGTTGAATTGTATTATTCTCTACTAGTGTCCCATAATTTTGTAACTAAAAATTAAACATTGTACAAATAAATATATATGTAATTTTCTTTTTTAACATTAAACACACGTGCATCGCACGTATTCTAAACTTATAATTATTAATGCTCGTAAAATGGAATATTACCAAATTTATTTTTATTGCACAATGTAAATTGTATGTAAATAGATTACGATAATCTAAAATTATTAATTAATATTACAAAATTATCACCCCTTTGCGGGCATAAATATATCTTTAATTTCTATTTCATCGACAATCGTTTTATAATGAGTTCTAGTAAGTGAATTTGTATTATTACATCAAAATTAACTCAATTTAGGAATATAATCACGGTTACTTATGCTAATAGAATTGCATGTCAATGTTGTGGCCGAATATTTCCTAATATTGTTGCTTTACTTTATTATTTAGAAAAGTTTCATTGCAGACCTTTATTCTCCGACAAAACAACGAAATGGTAATACCATATATGAATCCATTGGTGTAACTTTTTTGTGTAATCATTTGGTATTCTTGATGGTAAAGTTGTTGCTATTTGATCAAGAGGTCACAAGTTGGACTTGTATTCATGCAACTTCAACTACGGTTACTAATTAATAACTTTTATTATTTATTGAATTCTACATTTCTATGTAAAACTGAATTAAAAGTTGAATTGTATTATTCTCAACTAATTTAATATAATTTTATAACGAAATAATTAAACACTACACAAATAAATATATATGTAATTTTCTTATTTAACAATAAACACACGTGCATTGCACGTATCCTAAATTAGTAATTACTAATGCTCATAAAATAAAATAGTATCAAATTTATTTTTATTGCATAATGTAAATTGTATGTAAATTGATTACGAAAATAAAAAGTTATTAATTAATGTTACAAAACTATCCCTCCTTTGTGGATATAAATATATCTTTATTTTCTATTTCATCCACAATAGTTTTATAGTGAATTCTAGCTAGTGAATCACTAGTACTAAGTGTATTTTATGTCAAAGTTAACTCAGTTAAGAAAAAACACAATCATGGCTGCTTATGCTAATGAAATTTCATGTAGATGTTGTAGCCAAATATTTTCCTAATGTTGTTATTTTACTTTATCATTTTGAATATATTCATTGTGAGACGTTTGTACTCCGACAATATAATAAAATGATAAGACGATATATGAATCTATTGGTGTGACTTTTTTGTGTAATCAATTGATATTCTTGCTGATAAAGTTATTGTCATGTGATCAAGAGGTCACGGGTTGGGTTTGTGTTCATACGACTCTAGCTACAGTTATTAAATAATTTTTATTTTTTATTGAATTCTACATTTTCTATATAAAACAATATTAAAAGTCTAATTGTATTATTCATTACTAATGTCACATAATTTTGTAACTAAAAATTTAAACATTGTATAAATAAATATATATGTAATTTTCTTCTTTAACACTAAACACGCGTGCATCGCACGTATTCTAAACTAGTAATTACTAATGCTAGTAAAATGGAATAGTACAAAATTTATTTTTATTGCACTATGTTAATTGTATGTAAATAGATTATGATAATCTAAAATTATTAATTAATATTAGAAAATTATCCTCCCCTCCTCTGCAGGCATAAATATAGCTTTATTTTCTATTTCATCCACAATCATTTTATAATCAGTTCTAGTAAGTGAATTTGTATTATTACATCAAAATTAGCTCAGTTTAGAAATATAATCACAGTTACTTATGCTAATAGAATCGCATGTCAATGTTGTGGCAGGATAGTTTCCTAATATTGTTGCTTTACTTTATTATTTGGAAAAGTTTCATTGCAGAAACGTTTATACTCCGGCAATACAATGAAATGGTAAGACCATATATGAATCTATTGGTGTAACTTTTTTGTGTAATCATTTGGTATTCTTGATGATAAAGTTATTGATATGTGATCAGGAGGTCACAAGTTGGATTTGTATTCATGCGACTCCAACTACGGTTACTAATTAATAATTTTTATTATTTATTTAATTCTGCATTTTTATATAAAACTATATTAAAAGTTGAATTTTATTATTCTCTACTAATTTCACATAATTTTATAACTACATAATTAAACACTACACAAACAAATATATATGTAATTTTCTTATTAAACAGTACACACATGTGCATCGCACATATCCAAATTTAGTAATTACTAATGCTCGTAAAATTGAATAGTATCAAATTTATTTTTATTGCACAATGTAAACACTACGTAAATTGATTATGAAAATCTTAAATTATTAATTAATATTATAAAATTATCCCTCCTTTACGGGTATAAATACATCTTTATTTTCTATTTCATCCACAATCGTTTTATAGTGTATTCTAGTAAGTGAATTAGCATTAAGTGTATTATTACATCCAAATTAGCTCAGTTAAGAAAAAAAATCATGGTTGCTTATGTGATGGAATTGTATGTCGATATTGTTGTTGAATATTTCCTACTGTTGTTTCTTTACTTTATCATTTGAACAGATTCATTACAAAGTCGTTTATACTCCGGTAATAAAATGAATTGGTAAAACCATATATGAATCTATTGATGAGACTTTTTGTGTAATCATTTGGTAATCTTGCTGGCAAAGTTTTTACCATGTGATCAAGAGGTTATGGGTTTGATTTGTGTTCATGCGACTCCAGGAAGCTGAATTTATTTATTAATCAAATAAATTAAACCACATTTAATTCTCTTTTCCTATATAAAAATATACAAGACAACTTTAAGCAATAAAAATGTGTATGAAAACTATTAAATAGACTTAACCACTCATAGTTTTGCCAATGTTCCAAAACCTTCACTGTAATAATTACTAATTCCCATAAAATAAATATTGCTAAATTTTACATTTGTTGCATTTGTGTGAATTGATTGAAACATGATCACAGTAATCTAAATGTCACGACCTGAAAATAAGGGTCATGATGGCACGTGTTGCGGTGTACCTTGACAAGTAAGTCTATCACCCAAACTGATACAAAAAGGAAAAAGAAAAGATAGAAATACCCAAGGTAAGGCTTTTAGAATAAAGTCGAACCATAAAAGTAATCATGATAATGCGGAAAGAATTTATCCAAAATACCAATCATGCCCAAAACTAGGTGTCAACAGTGTAAGAACTACTAATATAATCCAAAAGCCAAATACATCAGAAAAATAACCACAAAGGAATAATATCTGTCTCCGAGTACTAATAAGGACATAACTACTATAAAAATATAGAGGTGAACTTCGGACGCATGAATGTCCAAGCGTTACCTTAGAAGCTCCAAAAATCTCCCGAGTCAAGCTAGTTGAGGCACACTCGAGCTAGGACCTGCACCAAAAGGGCGCATTAGGCATAAGTATGGTTCACTTGTACTTAGTGGGTATCATAGACCGACTAAGAAAAGTAGTAAATAAAGCATACAAAATATACACTAAGGGCACATCACCTGCAGTAAAAAAATATCCTACAATGATAGCCCACATCGCTTGCACTAACAGTTCTAATATATATCACTTATATTGCAAAATTACACCAAGATAGAATACAAGTACGTATTATATCACATATAAGAAGTTTATGGGAGAACATGTATATACAATATCATCAAATACAAGTTGTAAGACACCACAAAATCTTAAGCTTAAATCAGACCTTTAAAGCTTGTTAAGGGGTCCCAGACTTAGAAAATTTTAGCTAAGTGTTCATACTTAAAGTTATTTTATCCTTCATAAGTGGGCAATACTTTTTCACGACCCTTATGACCTTTAAATATCAATTTTTAGGTTAATTCATGATCAGGAATATCAGTAGGTGTTCTCGAATAAGTTTTGGTATTTTCGGACTTTGTTTGAAACACATTCAAAAGCTCAAACCAGTGGATCAATGCAATTTCGACGCGCCGCATCGTCTATTAGATTGATGAGTATTTTTCCCCATCTCCCAGTGCTAATTCTAGTGAACTGATGCAGCACGTTGTCCATCGAATTGATGCCAACGACGCGGCACGTCGGTCTGGGTGTCGCTAGTCCAATTTTCAGTAATTAAAAAGTTGTATCCTCATGGGTAATTGGGTCTTTTTCCACCTTATGTTAGCCCCCAAAACATGAAACTAAGCCCCTTTAAAAGCAAAATTCATTCCCTATTCAGAATTTACTCGAGAACAAAAACCCAAGGATATCAAATATCAAACTCAAGGCTTAAGATTTCACCATCATTCTCCAAGAATTTAGCAACCAAGGTATGTGAAGTGTTCATCCAAGGGTTTCCTTCCACTATTAGAGTTCAAGAAACTCTTTCTAAATACAAGTCAATTGATTTCATGGATTTTATGTTGGATCTTAAATGTATTAATAATTATGATGTTAATGATGATCTAATTCCATGATTTATCCTAAGTTTCATGCAAACTAGTTTAATTGTGAATTGAATTTTGTGAACTACATGTCACTCTTGAATTGCAAGTTGAATGTAGAATCCATGATATTACTACATGTTTATTGATATGTGAAATCCCCATGCTCCCCAAGTGTTTGTCAAAATGCTTATGTGATTAGACTAGTCCAAGCATAACATGTTATTAAGTGATATCAATCATGCACAAGCTCATGTATAACAAGTGTTTGACCAAAGATGTCTAACTGAATATATTATTAGCAAACTAGTACCATGATGCTACTAAAGTCATGCAGTGATTTACTTTTCATGCTATCGAGTCCTGGGGATATTTAATACCCGATAATTTATCTACTTACCTAGAGCCATTGTCAGTTACAGAATAATCTCAGTCATGTTATGATCATTAGTACTCTCAGTCAATTATAGAACTCAAGAAAAACTTCATAGATTCAGTTCAGTTAAACAGTATAATCAGTAACAATTCAGTCAAGCCTAGTATAGACTAGTAATCAGTTCAGTATTTATTCAGTTGAGAGTAGGACTCAGCATCAAATGAACCTAGGGATGGGGGCATTCGTGTCAGTAGAGGGTTTGACCCTTAGTAGCAATCCCTGCATTACATAACTACATAGCCATCACAGGTTGAGATATCTTTCTGCCAAACTAGGGTAAATACATCTTATACAAGTTTCCCTGCTAGCGAGGGTTGACAAAAGAGCTTCCTGTCAGAGAGGGTTAACTCAAAGTTATCTTTACTTGTGGCACGATACTAACACCCTTCCACCTGGGGTTATAGTTTTGACCCCAATCTACTTAGAAAGAGGCATGCCGATTAGATGATTACCTCCCACAGTCTCAGTTTCATTCTTCAGAATAGAACTCAGTTCAGTTCTACAGAAATTAGGATTGTTTGACACAGTTACTCAGTTTAGTATGGAATTCAGTATAGTTCCACAAAATTAGGACTTACAAATACAGTAATTCAACTATCAGTTATAGAGTATCAGTGAATCTGTAATTCAAATTCAGTATCCAGTGTTATCACGACCTTAGTTACAGTTTACATATTCATGCATGTACTCTCATTCGGTTATACTTATGTTGTTTAGTCAGTATTGTTTATGCATATGAATCCATGTATCTCAACCTACCTCACTTAGAATACCAGTACATTTAAAGTACTAACGCATACCTTTTTTTGCACTATGATGTCTTATATCATAGGTTCAGACGCACGGGCTCCCAATCATACATAGCATCATGATCCATCGGCACAGACTAGCGGTGAGTCCTTATTGTTCGAGGACAGATTTATTATTCTAGTATTTCAGTACTCAATTTATTTCAGTAGTCGGAGTTAGTTGTGTACTTGTCCCATTAAATCCTTGTTCAGACACAGAGGCTTTTCAGACTAGAGTATTTTCGACAGATGTATCAGTATTCAGTTTTTAGTACTCACTATTTATTTACATCTTTGAACCTTATGGAAAGTTTCCACCTAATTTTTGCATAATACAGCATTATTATTTAGTTATTATAGTAGGTACCAGTCATGGGTTAACTTGTGGGCTCTCGTGATTATGAGCATCGTGTAGCATCTATGGTACAGACTCGGGGTGTTACAAACTTGGTATCAAAGCCGAAGGTTCAACAGAATCCTAAGAAGTCTGAAGGTCGCATCTAGTATAGCTTTATGCATAGGTGTGTAGAGCGCCACACTTATTGACAGGAGGCTATTAGATGTTTTAGGAAAAGTTTCCCTTCTTTCAGTATTCATGTCGTGCGAGAGAACATGAGCTCAAGTTAAACTCTCAGTCTAATTCATCTCTTCCTTATGCTTCTATAACATGTCTTCCAGGGAAGCTAAAGAAAGAAGTAACAAAAACTAGTTAGCCCCTCCGCACATTCAGGCAGATTCCCTAAATGAGCATGATTCTCACGCTGAGTTTAGAGTTGTTTTCACCGCCTTAGCCCATTCAATAGTTGCTTAGAAAAATTAGCTGGATATTATCCTAACTAGGCTGATGGCTCATGCTCCACAGAGTAAGGAGGAAAGGAGTAGGAAAAAAGGAAAAAAGAATAAGAGGGCCAGAATGTCTAGTCCAAAGAGTGGCTGAACCAATCCCCTTTGTCTGAAATATGGTAGATACCACTAGGGTATCTGCAGAGCTGGCAATGATGTATGTTTTGGGTATGGAAAGCCAGGTCATAGAGTTAGAGATTGTCCCCAATTAGGTTCCCAGGGTCAGCATAACCGTCCCCCAGCCTAGTCCGATCGCCCGAATCAGTAGGGTGTCGCTTCCAGTGCTACCAGTGGGCAATACCCAAACAGACTCTATGTACTTTAGTCCTGATAGGATCAGGAAAGTTTTTTTGATATAGTCACTGGTATGTTAAAAGTTTATCATTTGCATGTTTATGCTTTGCTAGATCAAGAAGCTTCTTTGTCCTTTGTTACTCCTTATATAGCTGTTGACTTTCGAGTCAGTCCCAAAATCCTAGCTGAGCCTTTCTCAATATCTACCCCAGTAGGTAAATATATCATATCCCAGCGGGTATACAGGAACTGTTTGATTATGGTATTTCAGAAAGTCACTTCAGCAGACTTAGTTGAATTAGAGATGACCAATTTTGATGTCATTCTCAGCATAGATTTGGTTTCATTCCTGCTATGCCTTAGTTGACTTCAAAAACTGAATTTTCTAGTTTTATTTTCCGAATAAGCCCATCCTAGAGTGGAGGGGTTGTACTTCAGCACTTAGGGGTCATCTTGTTTCCTACCTTAGGGTAAGGAAAATGATATCTAAGGGATGTGTCTACCATCTCGTCTAAGTCCAAGACTCTAGATCAAAAAACCCTACTATTGAGTTAGTATCAGTAGAATATGAATTCCTAGATGTGTTTCCCGAAGATCTTCCCAGAGTTCCTCCCAAAATAGAAATCGACTTCGAAATAGACCTTCTTCCAGATACTCAGCCTATCTCTATTCCGCTATACAGAATGGCTCTAATAGAACTTAAAGAATTAAAAGAATAGCTGAAAGATCTCCTAGATAAGGGATTCATCAGACCCAGTGCGGCCCTGTAGGGTACACCAGTTCTATTCGTGCATAAGAAAGACAGTTCCCTCATAATGTTTATTGACTATCTTCAGTTAAATAAAGTCACAGTCAACAACAAGTATCCACTTCCCAGAATCGATGACTTGTTTGACCAACTTTAGGGTGCCAGTTACTTTTCTAAGATAGACCTCAGATCAGGTTATCATCAGCTTAGAGTCAGATAATGTGACATTCTGAAGACAGCTTTCAGAACTCGGTATGGTCACTTCGAATTCTTAGTCATATCCTTTGGTCTTACCAATGCCCCAATAACTTTCATAGACTTGATGAACCGCGTGTTCAAGTAGTACTTGGACATGTTCATCATAGTCTTCATAGATGACATTCTTGTCTATTCTCATAGCGAGAATGATCACACAGATCATCTCAGAATCATATTCCAGACTCTCAAAACACATCAATTATCATGATATCTATTCATGTCCTACATGTCAGCTCTATGATCATAGCCCATACTCATGCATATTAGCAATCATGAACGCTTACAGTTCCTAGTATAAGGAGTCCCAATTCACTAATTGTTATGAATCATGATCCATGAATATAGAAACTCCAGACTCAGGTCATGCAACTCATGACTCAGGTACCCATGTCATGCTATATAGTATGCCCAGTTTTCATGAACCATGCTACACTCATAGAGATTGGCTAAATTCAAATTTCGTCATGCATATCCCCAGTTTAGATCTTTTGATAAATTCATGGTGTTGATATTCTATTCCTCAGATCTCAGTTAAGTGTCGAGTTTGGTATAGTATTCATGCATACACCAGGTCCTCATGTTTTAACCCTTCAGTGGACTCTCCTTACAAAATGATGTAGTGATGAGAAGTTTCTTAGAAAGGAGAGCGTAAATGTTTCATGTTAAGAAAAGATTATTGCATGCTAGTTTTACACGAGGCTGTAGTTGTAAAGATAGGCTTGAATATCATGTTGATGTGTAAGTGGATAAATACAATTCAAAGATTTAAGTAGTCTTGAACATAGTGGAGAATTCAGTCTAGATCAGACCTTAGTAGGTAGATTTATCAAAACCTAGTATTTAGTTCCAGTACAGTCTCAGTCATAATCCCAGTCCAGTAATCAGATTAGAAACTCAGTTCAATTTTAGATTTGCTTGACCATAGCATAAAATTATCAGTTATTCAGTTATCAGTATTTTAGTACCTCAGTTTACAGACTATTTCAGAGTCATGTTATACATTTAATCTTTCCTTCTCAAATAATACAGTTTTCATGAATTTATGCTCAATTATCTCATGTTACCTAGTCAGTCCTTACCTTGTATGCATGATACTTTACAGTTCTACTCTAGTTATTCAGACTACATATATTTTAATATTACATGGCCAAGTATTCAGCTATCATCCATTTAGATAATAAGATAAGTTAGTAAGTTTATTCACTCGTACTCAACACCCATGTGAAAATTTTCAGTAGTATCAATTTCTAACGATACCAATTTCATCCAAATCTGATATCGGAGTAAGAAGTTATGGACATTTTACAAATAACTATCAAAACTGCCCAAAAGCGACGGCCAGGCCGACGGACCATCGAGCTATTGATGGCCCATCATCCAAGTCGTCGTGACTAGGAAAGTGAACTCATCTTCTGGCCAAATATGACAGTCAGGACCGATGGACTGTTGATCTAGCGATGGACCGTCGCCCAAACTGTCGCAGATGAGGCATAAAGTTCAGGTTCTTACCAAGTATGACGGGATGGACCGACGAACCGTCGAGCCAATGATGGACCATCACCCAAACCATCACCACTTCTGATTAGTGATTTTAAGCTATTTTTAAAAGGGTATTTGGGTCTTTTTATACCCGTTTTAACCCCTAATTATACTAGATCAGAGCTCATAACTTCATTATTTATCCACAACACCTAATTATGGTTTATCTCAAAGATCAATCCCCAAGAACAAGATCCAAATCCTTCTTCAAGAAACTTAGAGATTCAAGTTTTTCAAGTCCAAAAACTTCAAGAAACTCCCAATCAAGATATGTCAAGTGTTGATTCACGGGTCCTTTTCACCCATGAATCTTAAGAATCTCTTTTCAAAATCCAAGATTTGTGTATTTATGAATGTTCATGATTTAGTTGAATTGAAATTCATGTCCATTTGTTGTGGGATTTTGATTCATGTTTTAAATAACATGTTCCAATGATTGATCCTAGTATGTGATGATTTGCATAATATTCATGATAAACCCTTCAAATTGCAAATTTATTTATGCAACCAAGTTAATTATGATGGCATAACCAAAGTATGCTCCCCATATTTTTGATTAAATGCCTGTGTGAAGGAAAAAGTACCATTATAGTATGATAGTATGATAGTATGAAATCCCAATTCATGTACAAGTTAATACATGTTAAGTGTTTGATGAAATGTCTTAGTCAATGAATTATGGATATATATGTATAGCCATTTTTGTGTTTTTCGAACTGGCACCATAAATTTACTTTTATGCTACCGAGTGATGGGGGTATTTAATACTCTACAATTTAGCTGTGTGCCTAGAGCCAGTGTTAGTTTTCAAGATACTCTCAGTCAAGCCATGTTCAATAGAATTAAACCAATCTCATGACTCAGGAAAACTCAGTAATCTTAGTAATCTCAACTAGTTATTAGATCTTAGTATATTCCAATAGTCAACGGAACTCAATGAACTTAGTCTAGTCAGTTCAGTATAATTAATTTAGTGTCTAATCAGATGGGAGTAGGATTCAGCACCAAGTGATCCCAAGGATGGGAACTCACCTGCAAGTAGAGGGTGTGATTCTTAGAAGCAATCCTTGTGCTCCATAACTACGTAGCCAGCATAGGTTGAGATGTTTAACTAGTTAGATGAGGGTCCCACCATTCTCCTTAGAGTACCTGTTAGATGAGGGATTACTCACAGCTTGTCCTTACCAGTGGCACGATATTGACACCCTTCCAATTGGGATTACAAATTGGACCCCAATTCAATTACATTATCTCATTTGGGTCAAGTCAGTTAGTTGACTACTTCCCACAATTACAATCTCAGTCTCAATAATAGAACTCAGATAGTTCTACAAAATTTAGGACTGTTAGATATAGTCACCCAGATACAAAAATAGGACTGTCAGACACAGTCATTCAAATAATAGTATATCAGTTATACAAAACTTATGTTATCAGTATTCAAATTTAGTCATGTCATGATCTCAGTTACAGTTCATGTATTCATGCATGTATTCTCACGCTCATGTTATTCAGTCAGTTAGTATTTTTCATGCATATAAACCCTTTTCATACCAGTACATTTAATCATACTGATACATTACCGCTATGGTATTTTATACCATAGGTTTAGAAGCACAAGATCTGGAGCACCTTTAGTAGATCAGATATTCAACAGATAGACTAGCAGTGAGTCCTCATCATTCGAGGATGTTATTATTTGATTATTTCATTATTTCAGTACTTAGTTTATTTCAGTGATTGGAGTTAGTTGGGGCCATGTCCCATCAACTCCATAGTTTTTATACAGTTTAGAGGCTTTTAGACTAGCACGTTCAGATAGTTATTTTAGTTTTGGTATGGTGATACCGTATTATTTAGATGTTATGTTTTATCAGATATTTGAACCTTATGGACTTTCAGCCTTTTTCCATATTTATATAGTATATTATGCAGTACCCAGTTACAAATATCAGTAATGGGTTAGCTTGTGGTCCTTCAGAGTTATGAGTACCATGTAACATTTTGGGTATCACATTTGGGGTATTACACATGATCAGGTATCTCATGTTACTCAGTCAATCCCTTCCTCATATACATAATATGCTACAGTTTTAGTCCATCTATTTAGACTAAGTATAGTTCAGTCTTACAGACCCAGTATTCAGCTATCAGTCATTTAGTTATTCAGATAAGTTAGAATATTTATGCATTCGTGCTCAACACCGACGGGAATACTTTCAGTAGTCTCAGGTGAAGTGTCGTAATGAGGTAGAGAGTGTATTTGAAAGGGTGTCAGAGAAAATCTTTAGTTGTGAATAAGTTTTCAGTATGAGTTACTCTGTAAAGCCAGTAATTCAGTTTAGCAGTCAGACGAATAACTTTGTGTGGTGTAGTTTTCCATCTTTCCATCTAGTCGCACTATTTAAAGTCTCATGAATGTACCTATTCTAAGATAGACCAACCAGGTAGTTGCGTGTTCTACTCAGCTTATGTATTATATCGCAATTTCAGATCCCAAATATTTAGTCACAACTCAGTTTGTAGGTGCCTTGTGCACTGCCCCAGTTTTCCTCAGTATTATAGCCAAGTCAGCATTTTTTAAGGGACATAGTGTCCCAAGGGGGAGATACACTACAACCCCTGAGCTTTTATGTCCTAAACCTCCCAGTTTCTTTTATATGACGAATCTAGTTTGGAGTAGTGGGTACTCATAAGTTGACCCTCAAGTTCCAATCTCAGCCGTAAGCCACGTATTCAAGGGGATCAGTTTAGTTCACAATATTTAGTTCATGTATCATATTCCAGTCTCAGTCCTTTTCTTATGCTCACGTTCATGTGTACTCTAAAAATGATCTTGGGTTCATCATTATTTTTCAGTTTAAGTAATAGTTTTTCCTTTAACTTACTCAGTTTCATGTTCAGATTGCCATTTCAAACTTAGTATCAGTTATCGTTGCATATTCAATCATATGTTTAGGAGTTAGTTTAGTCAAGTGTTCATGCATCAGATATGCACATTCAGCATGAGAAACTCAGCTTATCAGTAATACTAGTCATGCATTCATGGATCAACTAAGTCATGTACTCATCCATCAGATATGCATGTTCAGTATGAAATTCAATATGTTAGTAATGTCAATCAGATAATCATGTATCAGATGTTCATGTTCAATAAGTAAGTTCACTCTACCAGTATTCTCACCTTAGTCAGTCTCATTCAAGGATGAATGTTCCCAAGGGGGAGATAATGAAGACCTCGCAAAATTCTTAGCTTAATTCAGTCCTTTAGGCTTTTTAAGGGGTTCCAGACTTAGAAAATTCTAGCTAAGTATTCATGCTTAGTGTTATTTTAGCCTATGAAAGTTTTCAATCTTATTTCATGACCTTTACATCCTTTAAATGTTGATAGTTGAGTTAATTCATCATTAGGAATGTCGGTAGAGGTCCCGAAAAAGTTTATGATTTTTTGGACCTCGTTAAGACCATGTTTGAGTGCCCAAAATAGTGGGTCGATGTTATCTTCATGCATCGCATCGACCATCACATCGATAAGATAGTTTTTCCCCAGCTTTAGTGCAAATTCCAGTTAACCAACATGGACTCGATGCAGCGCATTGGCTATCACGTTGATGCCAAGGACGCGGTGTGTCCGCCTGCGCGTCGGTAACACAGTTTACAGGCATTAAAAGGCCGCATCCTCAAGGTTAATTAGGTCTTTTTTCCATTCCCTTCAGCCCCCAAAACATGAAATTAAACCCTTTGGAGAGCAATTATATTCATTCTTTCACAAATTTCTCAAGAACAAGAACCCTAGGTGTTTAAATTTCAAATCAAGAACTCACCATTTACTTTCAGTAATTCATCAACTAAGGTATGTAAAGTGTTCATCCAAGGGTCCCTTCCACCCTTGGAGTCCAAGAAACTATTTTTTAATTTTAAGTTTCTGGATTTCATGAATTCCATGTTGGGTTTGATTATGCTCATGTTTATAATGATTAATTGGGATTCTAATCCATGTTTAATGATACGTTGTATGTGAGGTTAATTGATATGTATTTAATATCATGAGGATCCATGTAAAACCCTTGAAATTGTCAATGGGGATTTGAATTATGATGTCTACTTGTTGTTTAGTGTTATGTTATATATATATATGCTCACCAAGTTCTTGATGAATTGTTCATGTGAAATAATAAGGGAAAGAAATCATGCTATGCTAGCTTATGTGCAAGTTGTACCATGCAAGTGTTTGATAAAATGTCTCTATAGACACATTATGAAAAAGTGTGCATTTTTATGCTATGCAAGATCAAGTGACGTTTTACTTTTCATGCTATCAAGTCCAGGGGGTATTTAATACCCGAAAATTTAGTTGTTTGCCTAGAGCCAGTGTCAGTTATAGAATAATCTCAGCCATATCAAGATTAGTAGTACTCTCAGTTAGTTACAGGACTTAAGAAAACTCAGTAGACTTAGTGTCAGTTCAGTCCAGTTCAGTATTCAGTTTAGACCTTAGTAAATTCAATCAGTTAACAGAATTCAATACTATTCCATCAGTCAACGGAACTTAGTAAACTCAGTTTAGTTCAGTTAAAAAGTATGATCAGTAATAGTTTAGTCAAGCCTAGTATGAACTAGGAAATTAGTTTAGTTTCCATTCAGTTGGGAGTAGGATTCAGCACCGAGTGAACCCAAGGATGGGGGATCACCTGCCAATAGAGGGTGTGGTCCTTAGAAGCAATCCTTGCATTCCAGAACTACGTAGCCAATGTGGTTGAGATATATCCCTGCAAGACTAGGGTTGATATATCTCATTTGAGTTCTCCTACTAGCAAGGGTTGACGGAAGAGCTTCTTGTCAGTGAGGGTTAACTCACAGCTTGTCTTTACCCGTGGCATGGTATTGACACCCTTCCAACTAGGGTTATAGGTTGGACCGTAAATCAGTTAGAGAAGAAGCATATCGGTTAGAAGATTACCTCTCATAGACTCATTTTTAGTCTCAGTCTCAGAATAGAACTCAGTTCAGCTCTACAGATTCAGGACTATCAAGTATAGTTACTCAGCTCAGCACAAAAATCAGTATAGTTCCATAAACACAGGACTGTCAAATATAGTCATTCAGTTATCAGAAATACAGCCTCATTAAACTCAGACATTATTAGATCAGTATTCAGATTTAGTATTCAGTATTATCACTATCTCAGTTACAATATACATATTCCTGCATGTATTTTTATTCAGTAATATTCATGTTATTCAGTTATTATTGTTCATGCATATGAACCCATGTATTTTAGCCTACCTCATTGAGCATACTAGTACATTCAAAGTACTGATGCATGATTTTCTCTTGCGCTATGATGTCTTATATTATAGGTTCAGACGTACGGGCTCCAAAGAACCCTTAGTAGTTCAGATTTTCAGCATCAGCATATTGATGAGTCCTCATAGTTTGAGTACATAGTTGTTTTAAGTATTTCAGTATTATTTTTAGTAGTTGGATTTAGTTGGGGACTTGTCCCATCAGCTCCACAGTTCAGAAAGTTTAGAGGCTTTCCAGACTAGAGTATTTTCAGACAGTTTTCAGTATTGATGTTCAGTTTTTGTATTGTTATTCCATATCTAGTATTATTTACAGTATTGAACCTTATGGCCATTTCTTTGCCTACTTTATTCATATATATACCATATTATTATTCAGTTATTACATCAGGTACTAGTCATGGGTTAGCTTGTGGTCCTTCGGGATTATGAGCACCATGTAGCGTCCGGAGTACAAACTCGGGCGTTACAACCTTAAACTGAGAATATAATAAACTTGAGATCATTTAATGAACATGTGAATGAGAATATGAGAACATGACGAAGTTTGAAACATGATTCATGGACTGACTATCATGAACGGAACTAGGCCCCTGAATACATGCCATGACTTGGGAATGGTCATTCGGCTGAGATTAGAATGAGAGGGTCAACTTATGTGTACCCATTACTCCAAACTTGATTCGTTATGTGAAGAGAAACTTAAAGGTTTAGGACATAAAAGCTAGGGGATTATAGTACATCTCCCCTTTGGGACACTATGTCCCACGAAGAATGCTGACTTGGTTGAGATACTAAGGAAAAGTTGGGACGAGGCACCTATGAACTGAATTGTATCTAAATATCTGGGATCTAAAACTGAGACATCATACATGAACTGGGCTGAATTTGTAACTCATAAGATGCTCTATCTTGGAACAGTCATATTCACAAAACTTCGGATAGTACGACTAGGTGAAAAGATGGGAAACCATACGAACTTGTCTGCCTGACAATCTTTCTACAAAGTTCTATTGACTTTAGGGAGCAAGGAAATCTTGGCATGGCCTGAATGAGACATAAGAAATCACAACATGGCTAAAATTCTGTAATATGGGCAGTAATAACTCTACCTACTGAGGTTTGATCTAGGCTGAATTCTCCCACTATGTCAAGCCTACTCAAATCTCCAAAATGTATCCAGCCACTTACATATCATCATAACATTAAAGCCTATCTTCATAACTACAGCCTCGTGTAAAACTAGCATGCAACATTCTTTTCTTAACATGAAGCATCTACTCTCTCCCTTCTAAGCAACTGCTCATCACTATATCATTTCATAAAGAGAGTTCACTAAAGGTTAAAACATGAGGATCTAAAGCATGAATGGACACTATACCAAACTTAACACTTAACTGAGGCCTAAATAATAGAACATCAACATCCTGGACTTATCAAGAGATCTAAACTGAGGATATACATGAAGAAATCTGAATTTAGTTAATCATTAGGAGTATACCATAGGTCATGCCAATTGATCACACTATAAGGAATGAGTACATAAGTCATGAGCTTCATGACCTGATTTTGGAGTTTCTATATTCAAGGAACATGATTCGTAATACTAAGGAAACTGGAACTCTTTATACTAGAAACTATAAATGTACATGATTTTCGATAATGTGCACGAATAGAAACTATGATCATAGAACTGACATGGATTGCGTGAGTAGATATCATGATAGAGGAAGTGCAAAAATTTTTACTAAGGTAAGGATGGATTGGTCATCAACCTCTCCCACTGCTTTTCTACACATACTGCTATTACTACTAAAATCTGAGAGTCTTACTTGGTTACTTGTTCTACCATCATCCCCTTAGCTTAAAGCCATTACTCTAAGTCTATGAACCACTTAATAAACTTTAAGTTGAACTGAAACCACCTTACTCTAGAGTCTGAGATATGAAAATTGTAATACCCTTGAACTTTTCCTTAAGCTTACTTTCATCTCTAGAAGGCTAAGGAATGACTTCCTAAGTGTGTAACATATAATCCATATATAATTTCCCTAATTTCAACTTTTTATCATATGAAAAATTTAATTAGCTTTCCAACGATATAAGATCCGCCCAAATTCGATAACTAGGCAAGAAATTATGGCTAATTTAAGTCCTAGTCATAAAACAGCATCATTTTAGTGCTTGGCACATCATGAAGAGGGTCTATTTGATAATTGTCAAATTTTAGTAGAACTCCATAATAGTGGCACATCACGGATGACCTCAATTTTCCAATAGTCAATTTCCAGTGGCCTAGTGCGATTGTAACGCATCGCACTGAAGTTCCAGGTCCCAACCAGCGGAACAACGCGATGGCTCTGCATCGCGGTGACTCCCTGATTCCCATTTGTCAATTTCTAGTGAGCCACCATGATTGTGGCGTGTCGCGGTGGCCCATAAAATTGGGTTTCCAGTTTAATTTTTCTAGCTTTGTACAGAAGTTAAAAAGGGCGCTTTGGACTTTTCCAAGCCTCTTAAACAGTACAAACACCAAATTAAAGTCATTTACAAGCATTCTATAAAGTTTTTTCTCAAGTTTTCTCTCAACAAAAACCATAAGTATCCAAAACCTCTTCCAAAAATCTAAAGAATCCACCATAGATTTCTAAATTGAGTCAAGATTCAAGATTCCCAAGTCAACGGCTTCAAGAACCCTCATTAAAGAGAACAAATAGAGTCCCAAGAGTGAGAGTTCATCCAAAGCTTCTAATTCAAGGTATGTGGGGTTCGAACAAGGACACTCTTTTCGTCCTTGTGCCCAGAAGTTGTTTTAAATTACAAGAATATATGGTTTCACATGTTTTCTTATGAAAATTGAGGTATGGGTTTGTACGCTTTGTTGTTTTTCTTGAGATTGTGATAATTTCCATGTTTTAGAAATTGAGATACATAAGTATGTTGAGATTTTAATGCATAATGCTGAAATTTCAGATTTCTATATGACTTATGAATCCTTATGATCTCTAGTATGCATTTTAATGAGTATTAACTTGAGATTGAACAATGGACCACTAAGCCCTACTTGAGAATTGCAATTTTATGAACTTCTATGCTATAAGCACCTATAATTTGAGTAATTTTAGATTATTGAGAAATATTTGACCTTTTGGTCCTAATAGAGTTGGAATCCACAATGATGTTCTATTAAAACAAATAGCAATACATTTTGGTCTTCAGTATAGACTCTTGAGTTATTTGAGGTGGACTTCCTAAGAGTTCTGAGTTGTGTATGGGAAAATTATTTATCATCAAGTTGGGTATGATTCCAAGGTCTCATACCCCAAAACTACGTGCCACCATAGGACTGAGATGTATGGGCCCGAGGCCGAGATAATGATCACTGAGTTTAGGTTATACTCCCTGGCAAGAGTATGACACCTCTCCCCAATGTGAGGTTTCTTTCTTAGGAGTATAATATGTTGGACTCCATGTAGCTCATATAGTTTATGTCGGTTAGAAGAAACTCCCGAGTGTTCAAAGTTATATAATTTCGAGTTCTAAATGTCCCAAGTGTTGAAAGTTCCTAAAAGTTCTAAGTCCTTTAGTTTTAAAGAAGTTTTACTCTCCATGAGATAAAAGTAGGAGTTTGAAAGCATTGTTTAAAGTTCCTTTAGCCATCAAGTATTGAGAATAAGAGGAGAGTAGAGATTTTAAAGTTAAGTATAATGATTCAGGAGATTTATATTTCATGTTTCACTATTCATGATTCATGAGAATTTTATTTCAGATTTATTCAAGCCATGTGAGTCATTCATATATGCATGCATGATTTTATAAAGAGTAATTATAATGTTTATTTAAATGCATGCACCTCCATATACTCAGTACATTCTCAAGTACTGATCTACATATACGTCTATGTGCTACGTTGTCTTATAATGTAGGTTCAGGTGCTCAGTCCTAGCCTCGTCAGTGATTTTTGAGTACCTTTGACTATATCTCTACAGTGGTAAGTCCTCATTGTTAAAGGACCTATGAAACTGGGAACAATTACCGACCTCTGATTGAGGGTGATTAAAATTGAAATTACCTATTCTAGCTCTCTTGTTCTCTCTCTCCTTCTTTTTAAGCTTTTGCTCCTCAATCTATTAAGCATGGACCATAAGCCTAGAAATGTCCATCTCCTTAATCAATATCATAGTTCTGGACTCCTTAACAACATGAACTTTCTCATTCTGGACCTACTGTTTGCTACTACATGGAGAGCATATCTGGCTAACTGAGTAAACTAGAGGGAATAATCTTTCACACTCATTCTGGACCTACTGTCTGCTACTACATGGGGAGCATACCTGGATAACTAAGTAAACTTAAGGGAAAACTCTTTCACACTCAAACTGCTTTGCCTGAGATTGATGAACTCTAACACCTTAGCGTCTCTCAGCCATAAAGGAAAGAATCTATCTAGAAAAGCAGTAGCAAACTCTTCCCATTCTATAGGCTCTGTATCTGTGCCCCTGTCTATATTCCACTACTTAAACCATGTATGAGCTACATCTTATAGCTAATAAGCAACTAACTCAACACTCTCAATGGAAATTACTCCCATGATATTTATTACTTTCTGAACCTGATCGAGGAACTCTTGTGGATTCTCTTCTGACTTAGATCCTGAGAATAGGGGAGGATTCATTTAGGTGAAGTCCTGAATCCTAGCTGCAGCAGTATTAGTCACAGGGTTTTCCTGAACAGTAGCTGGTCGTTTATTTTGAGATGTTATAGAGTTGGCTAGAGTACTGAACGCAACTCTGAACTCTGCATGAGAGACTTGCTCGTCCAGGGGATCTGCCTGAACGGGCTGAGGTGCTGACTTATTTCCAGTTCTTCTTCCGTTAGTATTTTTGAGAGGCATGTTCTATAATCGAAAGGAAGAAAAGGATTAAACTGAGAATTTAGCTTGAGATCATGCTCGCTCACATAACATAAATACTAAAAGAAAGGAAAATTTTCCTAAAACATCTCATAGCCTTTTGTCCGTAAGTGTTACGCGCTACACACCGATACGCAAGACTCTACTAGATGCGACTTTCAGACTCCCTAGGACTCTGTTAAACCTTAGGCTCTGATACAAAGTTTGTAATGAGCTGATACTACCCCCTAGTGGTCACACGGTTCTTACAATCCTGAAGGACCACAAGCTAACCTATGATTGATATCTACCATGAGCACTGGATAATAATACTAAAATAAATGTGGAATTAGGCTCAAATGCCATAAGCTACAAAATCTAAAATACTAATAAAATATCACATCTAAAATAATAATTCGTAAAACTAAATACTATCTAAAAAATAGTCTGAAAGCCTCTAATCTGAACTATCTGAAAGTGGAGTTGATGGGACAAGCCCCCAACTAACTCCAATAACAGAAATACTGAAACTATAAAAATACTAAAACAGAAGTATGCCCTCGATAGATGAGGACTCACTACTAAATCTGCGACTGCTGATAGGATCTATCTAAGCGTGGTCAGGAACCTAAGCATCCAAACTTATAAAATGAGACATTATAGTGTAAAAAAAGAGTATGCGGTCAGTACGTGGAATATACTGGTATGCTAAATGAGGTAAGGCTGAACGCAAGGGTTCATATGCATGAACAATAACTGATTGAATGATCTAGAGTAACTGAATGTAAGAGTACTTGAGTAACTAATACTACTGAAATCACTGAGTATGCAATACTGTGAATATATGTGTACTATAACTGAGATTTTCTAAAGTTAAGTACTGATTGTTGATCATTGAGTAATCGATATCTGAAGGTACTGATAACTGAATTACTGATACAGTGACTGTGTCTAATAGTTCCTAATTTTATAGATCTGAACTAAATTCTAAACTGAGACTGTGGGAGGTAATCATCTAACCAACATGCCCTAAATCTGAGCTGATAGGGGTCCAACCTGTGACCCCAGTTGGAAGGGTGCTAATACCATACCACAGCTACTAATACTGGAAAACCAAGATGCCAAGCCTAATTGATGGGTGAAACATGGGCGGAGCCAAGGCTAATCTAACGGGTGACCCTTGGGAGGTAGTCAAGCCTAGTTTGATGGGTGACTCCTCATCCTATGCTGGATACTCAGTTCTAGAGTATAGGGACTGCTACTAACGACTCTACCTCTCTTATGGGAAAACCGTCATCCCTGCACTCGCTAGGTGCTAAATTCTACTCCCAACTGAAAGACACTAAACTGAGTATACAGAATAAGACTGGACAGATACTGAGTTTACTGAGTTTTCCTGAGTTTTATAATTGACTGAGTTTTGTAATTGACTGAGATACTACTGATCATGACATAATTGAGATTCTATAACAGACACTGGTTCTAGGTACATCGCTAAATTATCGGGTATTAAATACCCTCAGGACTCGATAGCATAAAAGAAGGACATAACATGATCATAAAGGAATAACCATACTTGCTTGATAACAA
Source organism: Capsicum annuum (assembly GCF_002878395.1). NCBI lineage: Eukaryota > Viridiplantae > Streptophyta > Magnoliopsida > Solanales > Solanaceae > Capsicum > Capsicum annuum. Next base: position 114,768,998 of record NC_061112.1, on the reverse strand, counting down.
TGCACTTATTTAGACATTTTGTTAAACACTTGATATACATGAAATTGTGCATGATGGGATCACATAATAACATGTCATTCTTTCACTAGTTAATTCACATAAGCATTTCATCAAACACATGATGGGAATAAGCTTGTACATATACTAACATGTCATGATTTCATCACTTTATTCACATGGACATTCTATCAAACATTTGGGGAGCACAACTTCATGCACATAATCATGGATTACATATAAACATGGAAACTACAATGCCCAAACTTACAATTTCATGGGTTTAGCATGTAATTCATATAATTCCTCATAAAATACTAATCTAATTTCATGAATCTTATAATAATCATGGATTAAACCCAATTAGCATCATAGACACATTAATCACCTTGTAAAATCAAGGGTTTATCAAGATAATCACATATTCATCACACATGCTATTCAATTTTATGAACTTGCACTTAAATTATGGATTTAAAACCCAACTAATATCATCAACATGAATTTAATCTAATTCAAATATGGAATTCATCAATATGAGATCTTATATGTTTAAAAGGGATTCTTGGACTCTATGCATGAAAGGAACCCATAGATGAACACCTAACATAACTTAGAAGATTCTTTCTTGAATGTCTTGGAGGATTTCTTGAGGATTGACCTTGATTTCTTGAATTAGAGTTCTTGCCTCTTTGAGAGAGAATGTATTAAATATTGAGAAAAGGTAGTGAATAATGATATAATAGGGTATTTAGGGCATAATTTCATGTTTAAGGCTGATCTGGGTCATGGAAAAAGACCCTATTACCCCTAGAACGTTTTTAATTTTTGTCATTGAAAACTCAATTTTGGGTCGTGGCACGACGCGCCGCTATCACACCAAGCCACTAGAAAATAGCAACTAGGAATGTGGCTGGTGGCGTGACGCGGTGAAATTGTGTTGCAAAACTAGATAGGACCTGAAAGCTCGGCGCGATGCGGTACAATCGCGTTGTCTCACTGAAAATTGACAAATTTAAAAATGAGCTTTGGCGCAACGCGCCGGTATCGTGGTACCTCATTGGAAACTGACAATTGTCATTTTGGCTTACTCCATGACGCTACAGACCTGAATTACGGTGTTTAACGACTGAAACTTAAAATAGCCATAACTTTGTTCTAAAGCTAACTGAATTTTCTACGCATTGGTAGGCTCTAAACTAAAAAATAATGAGCATTTCAACAATATTTTATATTGGATAACTCATGAACTAAGAGTTAACATAAGCTAGGGAAATACAGGGTATTACATATGAGTATGAGACCCACATGTGGTCAAAACAACCACAGATGGAAAATCTAAATTTGCCAACAGATCCAGAATGTCGATTTTAGGGTGTTAGCATATTTGGCATGATTTTATGGCTTTTAAATCTCATTTCGACCCTCATTTTGAAAATTGTAATTTTGGATTTTGGGGGTCCACTTTGTGAAAATGATATTTTTATGAAAATCTAATATCTCTATCATGTCTGGAACGTCGAATTTAGTATGGTTGTATAGTTCGTTTGCATGTATCGGACTCCAAACAAATTTCGGATACCCCGTTGAAGTCCGTAGTGGACTTTTAAAAAAAACTGCTTTCTTAAGCTGGTGCAGATTTTCTGCAATATTAAAGCTATTTGGGGTCATTTTACTTATTTTTTTATCTTGTCTCTTGAGAGTTAAATCCTAAAATAGTATAGGAGCTTAAAATAGAAGCTTGTGGAGCTTGGGAAGCTAGATTAACACCTATTTCTTGATTTTATTACGAATTTAAGGTAATAATTCACCATTTTCTTAGTAATTTCTTGATAAATTTTTCAAAATCCCAAAAATCATAAGGCTTGACTTTAAACTTCAATTTCACTTCTTTTCACTTTAATAATATTTTTATCTTATAATTACTAGTTTTTCATCAAGTTACCCTTCCAAACAACTCTGATTCTTGATTTTAACCCGAATTTCAAAGATTTTACCCGGTAAAGCTCAAAAATAATTTTTCTTTGATTTGAACCTTATTTTTTACTCAATTTAACTTGGGTTTTCAGATGTAGGTTCCTAAAAATATCGGGAACATGTTTTTGAAGTAAATTTCTTATTTTGACCTTCTTTTTTAAAAACTCGTCCTGGGGATCTGTTTTGATCCCACATTAAAAGTAGTCAATATGGGTATCGATGGTTTTGTTTTGATGTGTAGATTTCATATTTGATGTTTTTAGTAGATTTCGAGATTTTCCATGAAAAATAAAGACATAGGTTCAAAGTGTAGCAGACCAGTTTCGCCTTTTGAGGTAGGTTATGGCTTAACTCTTTCAGATTGGGTTGGGTAGTAAATGATGATACAAAATACATGTTAAGTGTGGTAACTAAACATGAAAAATGTCCATCTATATGTTGTGCCCATGTGGGGGCCTATATGTGATATAATTGTGGAAATTGAGATATTATGTGATATGTGTGACCGCGTAGGATTCTATGTGATATTGATAGCCTTGAATACATGTGAATAATTGTATTATATTGTTAAAATGCTTAATGTGGTACCATTGATGTATTTTGATTATATTCATACATTATTGGCATATGAGACATGAAAATTCATGGATGAAACAAAAATAATAAGTGGATATTGGCTCATGTGGTAGTAGAAATGTATCATTGTGGTTGGTCTTGGAAATATATCATATGGTTATTTGTAGAAATATATCATATGGTTGGTTTTGGAAATACTCATTGTGATTGGTTGTGAGCATTAATCTTCATATGAAACTCATTCATGAAATATTGGTACCACCGCAAAAACATTTGAGAAACATTGGCAACACCTGATAACACCTTTTCGAGGGATGTATCGGAAAGAAAATATGATATATGTGGATTGTATACAGGTTGATAAACCCCTCATGGGTCCTGCATTGGGAGTTTTGCCTCCGTAGGTGTATGTGTGGATTGTGTGACGATCCCGGAGGTTGTGTGACGACCGTGTGTATCATCATCATCATCATCATTATATTCATTGCACTTACTTTATTGTGTTTATATTGTGTTGTATTGCCATATTAAATTTCCTTTTATTTAACTATCTTATCTTCTTTTACTTGTATGTGATGATCTTATATGTGCATGTTCCCTCTTGTTCTACATATATGGGATATAATGAATAATTGTGTTCTATCTTATTGTGATGTTGCAATATATGTGATATATTAGAATATTAGTGCAAGTGATATGGGCTACCATTGTGCGGCATTTTCTGATTGCAGGTGATACGCCCTTAGTGTATATTTTGTATGCTTTATTTACTACTTTGTTTGATCGGCCTATGTGTAACACCCGTACTTTTTCTAGCTAAAATTCATCTCTAGAACGTTAAAGAATATCTTCCAATATAGATAACATAATTTTTCATATAGAATTTTCCTTATTTAGACCTCCCATTGTGTAGAAAATTGAATTAGCTTTCCAATGGTATAAGATTTTCCCAAATCTGACAACCAAGTGAGAAGTTATGGCTATTTTAAGTTTTAGTTGTAAAACACCGTCATTTCAGCCACTAGCACATCGTGGAGATAATTTAAATGACATTCTTCAAATTTTAGTAAGGCTCTATGATAGCCCCGCATTGCAGAGAAACCCATTTTCCCAATTGTCCTATTCAAGTGGCCCTCCGCGATGTTGGCGTGTCGCACCGAAGGCCAAAATTGCATTTCAAAGGGGCACCATGCTGGTGGCGCATCACGGCGTCTGCCCAATTCTCAGTTGTCATTTTCCAGTGAGCCACCGCGAGAGTGGTACATCACGGTGGCCACCCAGTTCATAAAAATGTGTGTTTTTCAGTCCGTTTAATTATTTAAAAGGGGTATTTTGGTAACTTACCCAGCCCCAATCCTCCTTAAACAAAGAATTTATCATACTCAAGGCACTTTATGCCCAAATTCATCACTTTCCTCTAATAAGAAAACCCTAGATCATCAAAGCTCCTTCTCCAAGAAACACAAATTCCTCCATTAATTCTCCAAGATAATTCAAGATTAAGGATTCCTAATACAAGAACTCCAAGAATTCATCTTTAAAAGCACAAGAGGAATCAAAGATTCAAGCTTCTCATTAAAATCATCAATTACGGTATGTGGGGTTACGAACAAGGATACTCCTTTCTTCCTTGTGCCCCAAACTTATTTTTAATTACAAAAGTTATATAATTTTATGTGATTTTTCATGAAATTGAAGTTAGGATTTATACCCAATATTGTTATTCATAAGATTATGAGATTTCCATTGATTTAGAAGTTGAATTATATGATTTTGTTCATATTTTCATGCATATTGAAGAAATTTCCAGACTTTATGATGAATTATAAATGTTTACATTATCAAGCCTAAATTTTAAGATGTTTTAACATGAGTTTGATGCTTGGGTCATTAAGCCCTAATGAGTATTGTTATCTCAAGATTTATTGTGCTATGAGAACTTTATGACTAAATTCCTTTCAGTTCATCAATAAAGATTTGACATTTTGGTCTCATAATAGATATGAAATCCACTTTACAGAATTCAGATTATATATTTAGCTTTATAGATAAGCAGTTGGTTTTCATCATAAACCATTAGACTATTTTAAAAGTGGGCTTTTATCAGAATGAGTATACAAATTTAATGGGAGTAGTATTATCACCAAGATGGGTAAGTTACTACGGTTTCATACCCTAAAACTATGTGCCAACATAGGATTTAGATTGTTCCCACTTCTACGTGGATGATAGATATATGATCACTCAGATAGGTTATACTCCCCGGCAAGAGTATGACTCCTCTCCCCAACATGAGGATTCCTCCTTAGGGGGATAAGAATGTTGGACTCCATGAATGCTCACATGGTTTATGTCGGCTAAAAGAACCTCCATTCAGATAAAAGATAAAGTATTTCCTTAAATCCTTCAGATAAAGCATTTTCTATTCAGAATAAAATATTAGATTTCTAAACCCTTTAAGATAAAGTATTTCTATACATATTTACAAATTTCACTTAGCCTATATGATTTGAGAATAAGACAGAATATAGATTTTAGAACTAAGGGTAATTGCTCACAAGATTTATAATATATTCTTTATTGTTCATGATTTATGATATTCAGTTTTTAGACTACTCAAGCCTATGTAAGTCATTTACCTTTAGCATGCATGATTTTATAAATTGTGATGATATTGTTTACTTATTGCATTCACCCCTATATACTCAGTACATCCTCAAAGTACTAATCTACATGTACGTCTATGTTCTACGTTGTCTCATATTACAGGTTCAGGTGCTCAATATCAACAGCGTGAGTGATTTTCGAGCATCTCATCTACATCCCTGCAGTTGGTGAGTCCTCATAGTTCGGGGACTTAGCTATTCATATTTTTAGTTATTAGTAGATGCTTTATTATTTATTTTAGATAGTTTAAGTCAGTTGGGCTCTGTCCCAGTGACTCTCTAGATTCAGTCAGTAGAGGTTTGTCGAACTACTAGATTCAGTTTTAGATTTCAGTTATCGTATTCAGATTTTTAGTATTTGCTTATTCAGACAGCTTTCTGCCTTTATTATGATTTTTTATTTATAGTTTCCCTATTTTGAGATTCAAATTTAGAAAAGGAAATCAGGGTTAGCTCTGGACTACTTGTAGTTTGAAGCATCGTGTGGCGTCCATGGAATCAAATTTTGGGGTGTTACAAACTTGGTGTCAGACCCTAAGGTTTAGAGAGTCCTAGGTAGTCAGACAAGCCATATTACGTAGAGTCTTAATCATCGGTGTGAAGCGTGCCACATCTATGAGCAAGAGTCTATGGAGCATTTTAGGAAATCATCTCTTCTTTCATAATCTATCGTGTATTCAGTGTCTCTATATGCCTCTAACTCGTGCTTTCACATAATAAAACATGCTTCCTCGTTGAGCTTACGCACGTAGAAATGATAACCGGCCACCTCAGCCCGCATATTCTTTGAATGAGAATGTGTCATATACAAAGTTTTGGGATACTTTTCAACTGCTAGCCCAAGCTGTGACAGCTAATGTTTAGAGCTACCATTAGGCTACAGTCCTACTTCAGCAAAATAGGGACTTAGCCACAGCCAGCATTCGAGATATTATGATAATAAACTCCCAGAATTCTTTGAGTCGAAGGCAGGTGAAGACTCATTATTTTATCTAGATGAGGTGAAAATGATTACCCAAATTATGCATATTTTTGAAAAGGAGAGTGTAAAATTGGCATCCTAGAGGCTAAAGGATGTTGCATATGATTGGGTAGTGATATGGAAGAAAAGTAAGGGAAGAATATAGCTCCTATGACTTGGCAGATGTTTCAGGATGCGTTCTTAGATAAGTTCTTCCAATGTGAGATAAGAGAAGCTAATATAGAAGTGTTCATGAACCTAAGGCAGGGCTCAATGATAGTGAAGAAGTATTGTCTCAAGTTCAATCAGTTGTCTAAGTATGCCCCTAATCAGATGGCTGACCCTAGATCAAGCATAAGTACATTTGTGATTGGTGTGTCTGGGTTGGTGGTTAAGGAGTGTAGGGATTCTATGCTCATTAGAGACATGGATCTTGCTAGATTGATGATACATGCTTAGCAGATTGAAAAAGAGAAGTTGAAAGAAAGAGAGAGTGAATAAGAGGGCTAGGACAGGGCAGTTTGATTATAGTCAGATTAGGTCTGGAGGAGGAAATCATTTGCAATTTAGAATCGATCATCTATACCCACACCTTCTTCAGCTAGTGCTCCTACACCCATAAATATGTAGGAACAGTGGGGTAAGTCTTCTAAGTCCAAATCTCAGAATAGTATGAGTGGAAAGCCCAATCATCCTCAATATGCAAAATGTGGTAAGAATCATGCAGGAGAATGTTTGTAGGGCCAGAAAGGTTGTTATGGTTGTGGCCAGGTGAGTCACAAAATCAAAGAGTGTCGGCGTGCTAGATAGGAAAAAAGGGATGTTCGTCCCCAGACTCAGGCTGCTAGTGCACCAACTCCTCTTGGTCTCCCAGCCCCTCCTCAGGGTGCTTTATCTAATACCAGTGGTTGTCAGTACCACAATCAATTTTATGGCTTAGCAACCCATCAGGAGTAGGAGGATTCACCAAAAGTTATTACTGGTATAGTTCGTGTCTTTCATCTTGATGTTTATGTGTTATTAGACCCTGGGTCAAGTTTTTCTTATGTGATCCCATTAGTTGTAGTAAATTTTGAGATAAGTTCTGAAAATATCCTTGAGCCTTTCTTGGTTTCTACTCTAGTATGTGTGTCACTTGTTGCTAAACAGATTTGTAGAAAGTGTCCTATCACTGTTCTCTATAAATTGATCTTAGAAGACTTAAAAGAGTTAGATATGGTTGACTTTGATCTTATTCTTGGTATGGATTGGCTCCATTCTAGCTACGCAACCATTGATTGTCACACCCTAGTAGTAAAGTTTCAGTTTCGAGATGATCCAGTCTTTGAGTGGTCAGGTAATTCAGTGTCTCCTAAGAGTCATTTCATATCTTGTCTTAAAGACAGAAAGTTGATTTCCAAAGGGTGTATCTGTCTTCTTGTTTGAGCTAAATACACTACGTCTGAGGCTCCAATAATTCAGTCAATCAGTATAGTTAATGAGTTCCTAATGTCTTTCTAAAAAATCTCCCAGGGGTGCCTCCTAATAGAGAAATAGAATTCAAGATTGACCTTCTTCCCGATACTCATCCTATATCCATTCCTCCTTATCACATGGCTCCAGCCGAACTTAAAGAGTTAAAGGAGCAGCTCAAAGATCTTTTAGATAAAGGTTTTGTAAGTCCTAGTGTTTCTCCATAGGGTGCTCCTGTCTTATTCGTGTGAAAGAAAGATGGTTCTTTGTGAATGTGCATTGACTATCATTATCTAAATAAGGTTACAGTCAAGAACAAATATCCTCTTCCTAGAATTGATGACTTATTTGATCAACTTCAAGGTGGAAGTTATTTCTCAAAGATAGACCTTAGATCTGGCTATCATCAGCTTCAAATAAGAGAATCTGATATTCCAAAGATAGCTTTCAGAACCTGTTATGGCCATTTTGAGTTTTTAGTCATGTCTTTTGGGTTAACCAATGTCCCAGCAGCTTTCATGGACCTCATAGACCGAGAGTTCAAAAAGTACCTAGACATATTTTACATCGTATTCATAAATGATATCCTTGTGTACTCCCGTAGTAAGGATTATCATATAGATCGTCTTAGGATTAACTTGCAAACTCTTAGAGATCATAAATTGTTTGCCAACTTTAGAAAGTGTGAATTTTGTCTAAGATCAGTAGCCTTTCTCAGTCATATTATTTCTGCCGATGACATTAGAGTGGATCCCCAAAAGACAGAAGCCGTAAGAAATTGGCCTAGACATATCTCTCAGTCGACATTAGAAGTTTCTTGGGTCTAGCTGGTTATTACTGCCGTTTTGTTGAAGGTTTCTCATCTATTGTGTATTCTATGCCTATACTGACCCAAAACAAAGTTAAGTTCTAGTGGTCAGATTCCAACAAGAAGAGTTTTCAGTAGTTGAAGACTCGACTCACTTCAGCCCCAGTTTTAGCATTACTCGATGGTACGGATGGTTTTGTTGTTTAATGTGATGCCTCCAGAGTTATTTTGGGTTGTGTGTTGATACAGAGCCTATTCCTCTAGACAGCTTAAGCCTCATGAAAATTATTACCAACCCATGATCTTGAATTAGTTGTTGTTGTGTTTGCTTATAAAATTTGGAGACATTATCTATATGGTGTGCATATTGATGTGTTCACGGATACAGGATCTTGCAATATGTATTTAATCAAAGGGAGTTGAATCTCTGGAAGAGAAAGTGGTTAGAATTGTTGAAAGATTATGACATGAGTGTGTTATATCATCCGGGCAAGGCCAATGTAGTAGCAGACGCCCTTAGTAGATTGTTTATGAGAAGTGTTGCTTATGTGGAGTATAATATGAAAGAGTTAGCTCAAGAAGTGCATCGTTTGGCTAGATTAGGTGTTAGGTTGGTCGATTCAGCTGAAGGGAATGTTTAGGTTCTGAGTAGTTCCGAATCCTCCCTAGTTTCAGAAGTAAAGGAGAAGCAAGACATAAATTCTAGTTTGTCAAACTGAAGGAGTCAGTTAATGACCAAAAGATAAAGGTTTTCTCCCAAGGGGCAGGTGACGTGTTGAGGTATAAAAGTAGATTGTATGTTCCATGATTGATGATTTGAGGCAGGGGATCATGGCTAAAGCGCATGGTGTGCATTATTCTATTCATCTAGGTGCTACCAAGATATACCACGACTTACGGGAAATCTATTGGTAGAGTGGTATGAAGAAAGATATATTAGAGTTCATAGCTAAGTGTGCAACTTGTCAATAGGTTAAGGTAGAGCAGAAAAGACCTAGTGGTACATTGCAAGAGTTTGGTATCCCCACTTGGAAGTGGGAAGACGTGAATATGGATTTTATGACAGGATTACCCCTTTCGCGTCATCAACATGATCTGATTTGGGTTGTTGTAGACAGATTGACAAAGTCAACACATTTCTTTCTAGTCATATGTCTTACACGACTGAAGATTATGCTAAGTTGTACATCAGAGAGTTAGTTATACTACATGGAGTTCCCTTTCCTATTATCTCAGTTAGGGGTTCTCAGTTTACGTCCTAGTTTTGGAGAGATTTTCAAAAGGGTCTTGGTACCCAAGTTTATCTTAGTTCAGCTTTCCATCCTCAGACAGATGGTCAAGTAGAGAGGACCGTCCAAACTCTAGAAGATATGTTGAGAGCATGTGCTCTTGATTTTAAAGGAAGTTGGGATGAGAATTTGTCGTTGATTGAGTTCGCTTATAATAATAGTTACCATTATAGCATTCCAATGGCCCCGTTTGAGGCTCTTTATGGGAGGAGATGTAGATTACCCATAGGTTGGTTTGAAGTGGGTGAGGTCACTTAGCTTGGGCCCGATATAGTGTTTGAAGCTATGGAAAAAGTTAAGTTGATGAGAAAGATTGAAAACATCCTAGAGTCATCAGAAATCCAATGTAGATATCACAAGAAGGGACCTTGAGTTTGAGGTTGGTATTTAGTGTATCTGAAGATTTCACCCATGAAAGGGGTGAAGAGATTTGGCAAAACGGGGAAGCTTCGTCCCCAGTATATGGGCCTTTCAAAATTGTGAGTCGTATTGTGAAAGTAGCTTATGAGCTTGATTTGTCCACACAATTATCAGCCGTTTATCCTGTATTCCACGTCTCTATGCTTAGGAAGTGCATCACTGACTCCACTTTTGTAATTCCTTTAGAAAGCTCAGATATTCAGAACAGCCTTTCATACAAAGAGATTCTAGTTGAGAATTTAGATCATTAGATCCACAGACTAAGGAACAAAGAAGTTCTCTTGGTCAAAGTTATTTGACGAAAACAGTCTATTGAGGTTACTACTTGGGAAGCAAAAGCAGATATGTGAGCCAAGTACCCTCACCTCTTCTCCACAAACTCAGATTTAGCCGAAGATAATACTCTTTCTTAATTCAGTTCTTTTATAATCACAGATTCAGCTATATAGTTATCCCCATATAAGTTCATACGCTCACAAAAATACTTAGAAGCTCAGAGTGATTTAGATTCAGATTTGTAAATTTAATTCAAGTGTGCACACTATCATATATCCTCTGATTTCCTTATTATTCCTAGTCTAATCAGTAATATTTCAGGATAATGTTTCTAAGGGGGAGATATTGTAACACCCCGTACTTTTCCTAGCTAGAATTCATCCCTAGAAGGTTAAAAAATATCTTCCAAGATATATATTATAATTTTTTGTATAGAATTTTCCATATTTAGACCTCCCATTGTGTAGAAAATTGAATCAGCTTTCCAATGGTATAAGATTTTCCCAAATCCGATAACCGAATGAGACGCTATGGCTATTTTAAGTTCCAGTCATAAAACACCGTCATTTCGGCCACTAGTGCATCACGGAGACAGTTTAAATGACGTTAGTAAAATTCTAGTGGGGCTTCGTGATAGTCCCACGTCGTGGAGAAACCCATTTTCCTAATTGTCCCATTCTAGCGGCCCTCTGTGATGTTGGCATGTTGCACCGAAGGCCAAAATGGCATTTCAAAGGGGCACCGCTATGGTGGCGCATCGCAGCGTCTATCCAGTTCCCAGTTGTTAATTTCTAGTGAGCCACCGCAATAATAACACGTCGTGGTGGCACGTAGAGTCTTGATCATCGGTTTGAAGCGTGCCACATATATGAGCAAAAGGCTATAGAGTGTTTTCGGAAATCATCTCTTCTTTAATGATCTATCGTTCTTTCAATGTCTCTATCTACTTCTAACTCGTGCTTTCATATAACAAAAAATGCCTCCACGTTGAGCTAATATATACAAAAATGATAACCAGCCACCTCAGCCCACAGATCCTTTGAATAAGAATGTGTCATATGCAGAGTTTTAGGCTGCCTTTCAGGCGCTAGCCCAAGATATGTTAGATAATGTTCAGGGAAACAGTCAGGCTATAGTCCCACTTCAGCAAGATGGGGATTTAGCTATAGCCAGAATTTGAGATTTTATTAGAATAAACCCGCCAGAATTCTTTGGGTCGAAGGCAGGTGAGGATCCATATTTTTATCTAGATGAGGTGAAAAAGATTACCCAAATGATGTATGTTTCTAAAGAGGAGAGTACAGAATTGGCATCCTATAGGCTGAAGGATGTTACATATGATTAGGTAGTGATGTGGAAGAAAAGTGGAGGAGAGCTGCTCCCATGACTTGGCAGATGTTTCAGGATGCGTTCTTAGATAAGTTTTTCCCATGTGAGATGAGAAAAGCTAAGATAAAAGATTTCATGAACCTGAGGCAGGGATCAATGACAGTAAAGGAGTATTTCCTCAAGTTCAATTAGTTTTCTAAGTATGCCCCTGATCAGATGGCTGGCCCTAGGTCAAGCATGAGTAAGTTTGTGACTGGTATGTCTGGGTTGGTGGTTAAGGAGTGTAATATTTCTATGCTCATTGGAGATATATATCTTTCTTGAATGATGATACATGCTCAGCAGATTGAGAAAGAGAAGTTAAAGGAAAGAGAGAGAGTGAATAAGAGGGCTAGGACAGGGCAATTTGATTATAGTCAGAATAGGTCTGGAAAAGGAAATCAATCGCAGTTTCAAAATTGTTCATCTATGCCCGTACCTTCTTTATTCAGTGTTCCCGCACCCATGAAAAAGAAGAAACATTGGGGTAAGTCTTCTATATCCAAATCTCAGAATAGTATGAGCGGGAAGCCCAATCATCCTCAATGTGCTAAGTGCGGTAAGAATTATGTAGGTAAATATTTGTGAGGATAGAAAGGTTGTTATGGTTATGGCCAGGTGGGTCACGAAATAAAAGAGTACCCACGTGCTAAATAGGAAAATAGAGATGTTCATCCCCAGACTCAGGCTGCTAGTGCACCAGCTCCTCTAGGTTACCCAGCCCCTCCTCAGGGTGCTTTATCCAATACCGATGGTGGTCAACGCCAAAATTAGTTTAATGCCTTACCATCCCATTAGGAGCAGAAGGATTCACCAGATGTTGTTATTGGTATGCTTCTGTCTTTCATCTTGATATTTGTGTGTTGTTAGACATTGGGTTAAGTTTTTCTAATGTGACCCCATTAGTTGTAATAAATTTTAAGATAAGTTCTGAAAAGTTCCCTGAGCCTTTCTTGGTTTCTACTCTAGTATGTGTGTCACTTGTTGCTAAACAAATTTATAGAAAGTGTCCTATGACTGCCCTCCATAAAGCTATGTTAGTAGACTTAATAGAGTTAGATATGGTTGACTTTGATCTTATTCTTGCAATGGATTGGCTCCATTCTTGCTATGCAACCATAGATTGTCGCACCCGAGTGATGAAGTTTTAGTTTCCAGATGAGCCAGTCTTTGAGTGGTCAGGTAATTCAGTATCTCCCAAGAGTCATTTCATATATTATCTTAAAGCTAGAAAGCTAATTTCCAAAGGGTGTATGTATCATCTTGTTCCATTTAAAGACACTACATCTAAGGCTTTAACAATCCAGTCAGTCAGTGTAGCTAATGAGTTTCCTGATGTCTTTCTAGAAGATTTCCCAGGGGTGCCTCCCGACAGAGAGATAGAATTTGGGATTGACTTTCTTCTCGATACTCAGCCCATATCCATTCCTCCTTATCGTATGGCTCCAGACGAACTTAAAGGGTTAAAGGAGCAGCTCAAAGATCTTTTAGATAAGGTTTTTCTAAGGCCTAGTATTTCTCCATGGGGCTCTCCCATCATATTTAGGCGAAAGAAAGATGATTTTTTGCGAAAGTGCATTGACTATTTTCAAATAAATAAGGTCACAGTCAAGAAGAAATATCTTCTTCTTAGAATTGATGACTTGTTTGATCAAATCCAAGGTACCTGTTATTTCTCAAAGATAGACCTTAGATCCATCTATCATCAGCGAAAAGTAAGAGAATTTGATATTCCAAAGATAGCTTTCAGAACATGTTATGGTCATTTTGAGTTTTTAGTCATGTCTTTCAGGCTAACCAATGCCCCAACAGCTTTCATAGACCTTATGAACCGAGTGTTAAAACAGTATCTTTACATGTTTGTCATAGTATTCCTACATGATATCCTTGTGTGCTCCCGTAGTGAGTATGATCATGTAGATCATCTTAGAATTGTCTTGCAAACTCTTAGAGATTATAAATTGTTTGCCATATTTAGTAAGTGTGAATTTTGTCTAATATCAGTAGCCTTTCTCGATCATATTATTTCTGCCGATGGCATTAGAGTGGATCCCCAAAAGACAAAAGCCGTTAGAAATTGGCCTAGCCTATCTCTCCATCCAACATTAGAAGTTTCTTAAGTCTAGCTGGTTATTACCGCTGTTTTGTTGATGGTTTCTCATCTATTGCATCTCCTATGTCTAGACTGACCCAAAAGATATTTAAGGTCCGGTGGTCGAATTCCAGCAAGAAGAGTTTTCAGGAGTTGAAGACTCGACTCACTTCAGCCCCAATTTTAGCATTACCAGATGGTATGAATGATTTTATTGTTTATTATGATGACTCTAGAGTTGGTTTGGATTGTGTGTTGATGCATAGCATATGTCTCTAGACAATTTAAGCCTCATGAAATGAGTTACTCAACTCATGATCTTGAATTAGCTGATATTTTTTTAGCTTTGAAAATCTCGATACATTAGTTATATGGTGTGCATGTTGATGTGTTCACAAACCACAAGAGCATGCAATATGTATTTACTCAGGGAGAGTTTAATCTCTAGCATAGAAGGTGGTTAGAATTGTTGAAAGATTATGACATGAGTGTGTTGTATAATCCAGGCAAGGCCAATGTAATGGTAAACGCCCTTAGTAGATTGTCTATGGGCAGTGTTGCTCATGTGGAGAATGATAAGAAAGAGTAAGTTTGAGAAGTGCATCATTTATCTAGATTGGGTGTTAGGTTGGTGGATTTAGCTCAAGGGAAAGTTTGGGTTCAGAGTAGTTCTAAATACTCCCTAGTTTCGGAAGTAAAGGAAAAGCATGACATGGATTCTAGTTTGGTTAAACTGAAGGAGTCAGTTAAAGACCAAAAGATAGAGGTTTTCTCCCAATGAGGAGATGGTGTATTGAGGTACAAAAGTAGATTGTGTGTTCCATGTGTTGATTATTTGGGGCAGCAGATTATGGCAAAAGTGCATGGTATGCGTTATTTTATTCATCCAGGTGCTACCAAGATGTACCGCAACTTGTGAGAAATCTATTGGTAGAGTGGTATAAAGAAAGATATAGCAGAGTTCATAGCTAAGTGTGCAACTTATCAACAGGTTAAGGTAGAGCACCAAAGACCTAGTGGTACATTGTAAGAGTTTGTTATCCCCACTTGGAAGTAGGAAGAGGTGAATATGGATTTTGTGATAGGATTACCCCTTTTATGTCGTTAGCATGATTCGATTTGGGTTGTTATAGGCAGATTAACGAAGTCAAAACAATTTTTTCCAGTTCATATATCTTACACTATTGAGGATTATGCTAAGTTGTACATCAGAGAGTTAGTAAGACTGCATAGAGTTTCTTTGTCTATCATCTTAGACAGGGGTACTCAGTTTACATTCCAGTTTTAGAGAGATTTTTAGAAGGGTCTTGGTACCCAAGTTCATCTTAGTTCAGCTTTCTACCCTTAGACAGAAGGTCAAACAGAGAGGACCATCCGAACTATAGAAGATATGTTGAGAGCATGTGATCTTGATTTTAAAGGTAGCTGGGATGAGCATTTGTCATTGATTAAGTTTTCTTATAGTAACAGTTACCATTCTAGCATTCAGATGTCCCACTTTGAGTCTCTTTATGGGAGGAGATGTAGATTGCCCATAGGTTGGTTTAAAGTGGGTGAGGCCGCTTTGCTTGGGCCCAATGTAGTAAAAAAGTTAAGTTGATTAGATAAAGATTGAAAACAGCCCAAAGTCATCAGGAATCCTATGCGGATGTGATAAAAAGGGACCTTGAGTTTGAGTTTGGTGATTTAGAGTATCTAAAGATTTCACCCATGAAAAAGGTAAAGAGATTTGGCAAAAAGAGGAAGTGACAGCGGCCAAGCGCACACGCAGGTGTACGTGGTCTTATCAAGTAGTAAAGTGGCTTCAAGAAAGCCTAAATATCGATCTCTCAGGGACTTGATTCGTCGTTTATCTAATTCTAGTTTAACAAATTGAGAAGAGTAACAAATAGAGTTTTAGAATTGATAACTAAAAAGAAACTAAATGTAATATGATACGCCCAAATTACAACTCCCATTAGAAAGTGCAAGCGGTCGCTGTCAAATATAGAACCCAACTGGATTGGGTGTCGAATCCCACAGGGAATGTCGAAGGTTCCAAGATAAAGGGGGTTTCATTTTACGTGCACAATAATATTATCCGTGTAACGATGAGATGATATGTGTAATAATATTTGATCACAGAGAATGACAAGTTAGGGTTATGTCCACCTTGTAGCTTCTACTTCTCTATTAACTATGAGTAATACGGATTTTATACATGCATGCACTTATAGAGAGACGTATTCTAATTCTAAATCCAAGTGTTTTTCAACCATCAAGGATTTATTCACCTTAGTTCTTTCGAATCCAAAGTGTACAACAAATTGTACGAACTCTCCAAGAAGTTAATCCTGCTAGGGCATTAACGTGTAAAATAGAGGTTGGAAACCCTATTTTCTCGTCGCACTCTCTTTACCAAACAGTAACTTTTCTATCGAACAAGTTATTGCTATAATGGTGCATTCCCTATGTTTGCAACCATGAGAATTCAATCAAAATGAAGAGAGTAATGATATAAGTGGATTAACACATCATAAATTTAAAAACCCATAGCAATAGAGAGTATACTACAAGGTTTCCATAACCCTAACAAATAAACTTAGCTACTCATAAATAAAACAGAAATCAAACTAGAAATATTCATCATAAGAAAACTTAGAATGATCTTGGTGATAAAGATGACTAGCGAAAATAAGAGAGAAACACGTTTCTCTCTCTCTGTCCTCAAGCTAAGCCGCTTCTCCTATTTTCAATAATACAGAATGTAAATAATGAACTAAAAATTCAGCAATCATGCTTTTAATAACATCCTTCTCTAATAAATTGCTACTGCATCCTTAACTATTTAAAAATATTGAGTTTGCCCAAAAAAAAGTTCCCATGCGTCACATTCAGTCCAAGAGCTGCTTTCCTTTTTATGTGAAGTTTTTCTTTGCTGTCCACAGGTCCCCAAAGTGCTGTAATCTTCCTCATTAGTACCTGAAAAGCATGCTAATCACATAGGTCAGCTCACTTAACTAAAAATAGACTAAAAGTGCAAGAATTATGTATTTTATCCTCAAAACTTAGCTAAAACATAGGTAAGTTATGGTACTTAGACGTATAAATACGCCCAACATCATAATACCCTGAGAATTTCAACTAATAGTAGAACCCTTCTTCAAGATCTTTAGAAATAAAGTTTGAGATTTGGTATTTACATGATCTAGTTTGATGAGTATTAAGGCCTCAAAAGTGTCCTAGCTATTAGACGAATCAAAAGATTCCTTGCCGATTGAATTCTTGAGAAGGATATTGGTATAGTCAAATTCAAACGAGCATATCTCTAGTTATACTATTAATTTCTGAGCTCATTACCCACCAAGAGATAGATAATTGAATTAGCTTTCCAACAATACCAATTTTGCCTAAATCCGATACTGGAGCAAAATGTTATGCCCATTTTACTCCAGCAGGTCAGCCTGGAAAATTGAGTAACGACATTCGTGATAACTTATCACAAGTGTGATGACTTATCACAAATGTCGTCAACCTTAGGCAGAATCTAGCCCCCAGTGATGACATTTCTGATAAGTTATCACAAGTGTGATGACTTATCACGAATCCCGTCAGCTTTGGACAGAATCCATCAATTCCAGCCCCCCAGTGACGACATTTGTGATGACTTATCACAAGTCTGACGGCCTATCACAAATGTCGTCAACCTTAGATTTTTAGCAACTGAGAAGCCATTTATTAAGGGTATTTTGGTCTTTTTCCTTCACTTCCCATGACTTATAACCCTCAAGGAGCGTATTATCTTCAATTCTCTTTAGTTAAACATCTCAAAATTCTCTGCACACCTTCAACCACAAGGTTAGGGTTTCAACATAAAAACCCAATTATCTAGAGATTCAACCGTGAGAATTCGATAATTCTTGCATATTTGAATTCCCCGTTAAGAGGGCTAAGAGGGTTACCCAATAGTTCGTGAATAACCTTTCAGAATTTTTGAAGTCATCCAAAAGCTCCAAGTTTAAGGTATGTGGTTTTGAACAAGAACACCCCTTTGTTCTTGTGCCTAAAAGTTACATATTTTCGTAAAGTATTTTGTAAATTCATGGAGAATTCCTATCATGTTATTATATTGTGAGTTTTTTTTATGAAACTATGTCTTACCCAAGTTTTGAGTTGTAATATTATTAGCATAATAATGGTTTAAATTGTCAATTCATGGTTTAAGTTGCATAATTCAATGTCTATATCATGTTTTGCGAATTTCAAGTCCTATTGTTGTGAATTGAACCTTATGGTTAAAGCATGAGTTTGAGAATGAGATGTTAGTGGTTTTTAAAGAATATCAAGACGTGAGTTTTGATTGTAAGTTAAGATAGAAATTCACTTCCTTGAGTTTGAAGTAAAGGGGATGCATTTTGGCTCCCATTATATATATATATATATATATATATTGTTGAATTATATTAAGGTAGATTTTTTAATGTTCTGAGCTAAGTAAGGGAGTAGTATTTAGCACCGAATTGGGCTTGATTCCGAGGTCTCATACCCTAGAACTATGTGCCCCCGTAGGTTTTTGATATACGCTAAGTGGGTTAAGATAGTGATCCCTAAAGTTAAGGGTTTATCCGAGGGCAAGGATAGTAGTTAAGACGTTGGACTCCTTGTAGCTCACATGGTTTATGTCGGTTAAGAGAAACTCCCGAAGTTCCTAAAGTTCTCTAAGTTCTAAAATCTTCCAAGTTTCGAAGAGTTTTAGTCTTAAAGTTACAAAGTTTTGAAAGTATAAGTGTTTTGAAAGCTATGGTCCTAATAATTTTAGGTGTCATGATAATTTGAGGTTTTAAGTAAAAGCATGATGATTTATGAGTCTTGTGGCATATATTTATTTCAAGCTATGTGAGTATATTTTACAGCATGGAGGTTTTCTATAAAAGCTTATAATATTGATTATTTTTAATTGCACACTGCCCCATATGCTCAGTACATTCCCAAAGTACTGACCCACATATTTTTGCCTGTGTGCCATATATTATCATAATGTAGGTTCAAGTGCTCAGTCTCAGCCTCACTAATGATCCTTTCGAGCACTCCTATCTACATATCAGTCGAGGTGAGTCCTCATGTTTTGGGACCGGTTATTCTCAGACTTTCTATTTTATTTAGTAGCTGTTTAATTCTTGCCAGTTGAGGATGATTCAGTTTGGAACCTATCCCAATGGCTCTCTAGTTTGGAGTGGTAAAGGTTTGTCAGACTAGTCATCAGATTATCAGTATTTTGAGATTTTCTTTGAGTTGTAGTTTGGTTAGACCAAGTATTTCATTCATATTTCTCATTTTATGATGTTACAGTGTTGAGTTCATGCATTTTATCTCTAAGTAAGCCAATATATGAAGTAGAAGGTTCAAAGGGTTAGCTTGGGTCTACTTGTAGCCTTAAGCACCGTGTGACATTCTGGGAACTGGTTGCAGGGTGTTACAAACTTGGTATCAGAGCCTAAGGTTAAAGAGTCCTAGAGAGTTTGACAATCCGCGTTAAGTAGAGTCTTGATCATTGGTGTGTAGCGCACCACATCTATGAGCAAGAGGCTATGAAACATTTTAGGAACAAGTTGTTTCTTCCTCTCAAGTCCATCGTTCTCAAAGTTGTCTCTCTCAGCTATTAATTTGTGCTCTTTTATTTGAGAATATGCCTCCCTATCGATCTCAAAGAAATAACAACGATCATTAACCTCAGCCCGCTGATCCTCTGAAGGAAAATGTGTTCCATGCCAAATTCAGGGTAGCCTTCTAGGCACTTGTCCAAGATGTCACTATCCAGGCCAATCAGGCCGCAGCTCTTCAGCAGTAGGGAGGTGACTTAGCTACTGCTAGAATTCGTCACTTTATGCGGATGAGTCTGCCAGAATTTTATGGCTCAAAGGCAGGGGAAGACTCGCAGTTATATCTTGAGGATATAAGAAAGATCACACAGGTAATGTGTGTGTCTGAATAAGAGTGTATGAAGTTAGCATCTTACAGGTTGAAGGACATTGCATATGACTGGATGGTTTCTTGGAGGAAAGGTAGAGGGGAGGTTGATGCTCCCATTACCTGGCAGATGTTCCAAGTTGCATTTTGGATAGGTTCTTTTCTTTAGATTTAAGGAAGGCGAAGATTAAAGAGTTTATGAACTTGAGGCAGGGCTTCATGACTGTTAAGGAGTACTGCTTAAAGTTTAATCAGCTAGTAAAATATGCGCCTGACTTGATCTCCGACGCCCAAACTGGTATGAGAAAGTTTGTGACAGGTGTGTCGGGCTTAGTAATGAAAGAATATTGCACTACTATATTGAACAAGGAGATAGATTTGTCTAGGCTGATGATCTATGCATAGCAAATAGAGGAGGATGATAAGGAAAAGAGATAGAGTGAGAGTTAACAAGAGAACCAGGTCTAAACAGCATGAGTACGGTCAGGATAGATCCTAGGGAGGGAACTGCCCTCAGTTCTAGAGTCGTTTTTCTATGCCATCACCCTTATCCGCTAGTGCCCTAGTGCTTAGAGGTAGGCTAGAATAGGGAAATAGGTCTTTTATGTCCAGGCCTCAGCAGAGTGTGAGCAGCAAGCCCAACTTTTCTCCTTGTGCCAAGTGTGGTAGGACCTATCCGGGTGAGTGTTTGGCTGAACAACGTGGTTGTTTTGGGTATGGCAAGATAGACCAAAGGCTTAGAGAGTGCCCACATGCCAGGAATGGAAGCAGAGATACCCGACTCCATACCCAAGCCACTAGTGCACCAGCTCCCGCAGCCCATCCAGTTCCTCCTCAGGGCGCTTCTTCTAGTACTACTAGCGGTCAGTGCCAAAATAGGTTCTATGCCCTACCTTCCCATCATAAGCAGGAGGACTCTCCCTACGTTGTTACTGGTATGCTTCATGTATTTCACTTTGTTGTTTATGAGCTATTGAACCTCGGGTCAAGTTTTTCTTATATGACCCCACTGGTTGCTGTGAATTTTGAGAAGAGACTTGAAAGTATTTCCGAGCCGATTCAAGTTTCTACTCCAGTAGGGGAGTCTGTTGTTGCTAAGCAAGTATACATAAATTGTCCTGTTACAGTCCTTCATAGAGTCACACTTGATGATTTGATAAAGTTAGACATAGTTGATTTTGATGTTATCCTAGGTATGGATTGGCTTCACTCCTGCTATGCATCTATAGATAATTGTACTCATGTAATCAAATTTTAGTTTCCTGATGAACCAGTTTTTGAGTGGTCAGGGAGTTCAGTACCACCCAAGAGTTATTTTATTTCTTATCTCAAAACCAGGAAGCTTATATATAAGGATTGCTTTTATCACTTGGTTCGAGTTAAGGAAACTAAGTCTGAAACCCCAAGTATCCATTCAGTCAATATTGTTAATGAATTTTCTAATGTCTTTTTGGAATATCTCTCAGGGGTACCTCCCGATAGAGAGATAGAATTCAGGATCGATCATCTTCCTGACACTCAGCCTATTTCCATTCCTCTCTACCTTATGGCATCGACAGAGCTTAAGGATTTAAAAGAACAACTCAAAGATCTCTTACACAAAGGTTTTATAAGGTCCAATGTATCTCCTTGGGACGCACCTGTCCTTTTTATGCGAAAGAAAGATGGTTCTTTGTGTATGTGCATTGACTATCATCAGCTTAATAAGGTCACAGTCCAAAACAAGTACCCTCTTCCGAGAACAGATAATTTATTTGATCAGTTGCAAGGTGAGAGTTATTTCTCTAAGATAGACCTTAGATCTGGCTATCACCAACTTAAAGTAAGGGAGTGTAATATCCTGAAGACAGTATTCCAAACCTGCTATGGTCATTTTGAGTTTCTTGCCATGTCTTTTGGGCTAACTAACACCCCAGCAGCTTTCATAGACCTTATGAATCAAGTGTTCAAGTCATATCTTGATATGTTCATCATTGTGTTTATCGACGACATCATTGTGTATTCCCGAAGTGAGGGTGATTACGCAAACCATCTTAGAATCATCTTGAAAACTCTTACAGATCATAAGTTGTTTGCCAAATTCAGTAAGTGTGAGTTTTGGCCAAGGTCTGTAGCATTTCTGGGTCATATTATTTTAGCTGAAGGTATTAGAGTTGATCCTCAAAAGACAGAGGCTGTAAGAAATTGTCCTAGGCCTATCTCTCCATCTGATATTAGAAGTTTCTTAGGTCCATCTCTTCCATTGCATCTCTCATGACTCGGTTGACCCAAAAGAAAGTTAAGTTCCTCTGGTCAGATTCCTGTGAGAAGAGTTTTCAGGAGTTGAAGACTCGACTCACGTTCGACCCTGTGTTGACTTTACCTGATGGTGTAGATTGTTTTGTGGTATACTATGATGCTTCAAGAGTTTCTTTGGGTTGTGCGTTGATGTAGAGGGGTAAAGTTATAGCCTATGCTTCTAGACAGTTGTAACCTCATGAGAAGAATTACCCAAGCCATGACTTAGAGTTGGCTACTGTAGTGTTTGCTCTAAAAATCTAGAGACATTATTTGTATGGTGTGTATGTTGATGTTTTTATTGATTACAAAAGCCTGTAGTATTTGTTGACTCAGAAGGAATTGAATCTTAGGTAGCATAGGTGGTTAGAATTGTTAAAAGACTATGATATGAGCATTTTGTATCATCTAGGAAAGGCCAATGTTGTGGCAGATGCCCTTAGCAGTATGTCTATGTGTAGTGTTTCACATGTGGAGGAAGGTAAGAAAGAGTTGGCTCATGATGTGCATCGTCTGGCTAGACAGGGTGTTAAGTTACTTGATTTTGCTAAGGGAAATATGTTGGTGCAGAGAAGTTCTGAATCCTCTTTGGTTTCGGAAGTAAAGGAGAAGCAAGACTTAGATGCTAGCTTGGTCAGACTGAATAAGTCAGTCAAGGACCAAAAGTTAGAGGTTTTCTCTCAAAGGGGAGATGGTGTGTTGAGGTTGCAGGGTAGATTATGTGTTCCTAATGTTGGTGATCTAAGGCAGAGAATTATGGCTAAAGTGCATGGTGCGCGGTATTTTATTCATCCCGTCACTACTAAGATGTACCGTGACTTGCGGGAAATCTATTGGTGGTGTGGTATAAAGAAGGATATAGCTAATTTTGTGGTGAAGTATGAAACATGTCAACAGGTTAAGGTTGAGCATCAAAGACCTGGTGGTGTGATCCAAGAGTTTGGTATCCCAATTTGGAAGTGGCAAGAGATAAATATGGATTTTGTGACTGGCTTACCTCTTTCCCGACTCCATTATGATTCCATCTGGGTTGTTGCCGATAGGCTGACTAAGTCAGTGCATTTCTTGCCAGTGCACACATCTTATAAAGATGAGGACTATACTAAATTGTATATTCAGGAGTTGGTCAGGTTGCATGAAGTTCCCTTGTCCATCATTTCAGATAGGGGTACTCAGTTCACTTATCAGTTCTAGAGAGCATTTCAGAAGGGTCTTGGTACCTAAGTTCATATGAGTTCCACTTTTCATTCGCGGATAAATGGTCAGGCTGAGAGGACTATACAAACTTTGGAGGACATGTTGAAAGAGTGTGCCCTTGATTTCAAAGGTAGTTGGGATAAGCATTTGCCGTAGATAGAGTTTGCTTACAACAATAATTACCATGCTAGTATCAAGATGGCACCATTTGAGGCTTTATATGGTAGGAGATGTAGGTCACCCATAGGCTGGTTCGAAGTGTGTGAAGCTACTTTTGTTGGACCTAATGCAGTATTTGAGGTGATGGAGAAGGTGAAGTTGATTAAAGAAAGGTTAAAGATAGCTCAGAGTCGTCAAAAGTCATATGCAGGTGTAAGATTAAAAGACCTTGAGTTCGAAGTTAATGATTTGGTGTATCTAAAAATTTCTCCCATGAAAGGGGTGAAAAGGTTTGGGAAGAATGGGAAACTTAGTCCCCATTATGTTGGCCCTTACAGAATTCTTAGCCATTTTGGGAAAGTAGCCTATGAAGTTGAGTTGCCTGCAGAGTTGTCAGTTGTTCATCCTATTTTCCATATTTCCATGCTTAAGAAGCATATTGGTGATTCTATCGTTGTTGATTCTTCAGATAGCTTAGATGTTCAGAATAACCTTTCATTTGATGAGGTTCCAGTTGAGATCCTAGATAACCTAGTCCGTAGACTTAGGAACAAAGAAGTTCCATTGGTCAAAGTTTTATGGTGGAACCAATCAGTTGAGGGTGCTACTTGGAAAGCCGAAGTAGATATGCTATCCAAGTACCTACACCTCTTCTTCACAAGTTTAAAGCAAGCCAAAGGTATTACTTTTTCTTAATTCAGCCCCTCTCTAACCAAAGATTGAGCTATATAGCAATTTTGTTGAAAATTTGTACACTCTCAGAAATACTGGAAAGTTAAGAATGACATAGATTCAATTTAGAGAACTATTCCAATTGTGCATCCTCAATTTCTTTGCATTCCTAGCTTAACTAGTGACATTCGAGGACGAATGATTCCAAGGAGAGATATTGTAATACCACAAGAATTTCACCTAATAGTATAACCCTTCTTCAAGCTCTTTAGAAATAAAGTTAGTGATTTGATAGTTACATGATCTAGTTTGATGAGTATTAAGGCCTCAAAAGTGTTCCCATTAGACCAATCAAAACATTCCTTGCCGATTGAATTCTTGAGAAGTATATTGGTATAGTCAACTTCAAACGAGCATATCACTCGTTATACTATGAATTTCTGAGCTCATGACCCACCAACAGCTATATAATTGAATTATCTTTTCAACAATACCAATTTTTCCTAAATCCGATACCGGAGCAAAAAGTTATGCCCATTTTACTCCAGCATGTCAACCTGGAAAACTGAGTGACGACATTCGTGATAACTTATCACAAGTGTGACGACTTATCACGTATTTCGTCAGCCTTAGGCAGAATCCAGCCCCTAGTGATGACATTTCTGACAAGTTATCACAAGTGTGATGACTTATCACGAATGTCGTCAGCCTTAGGCAAAAATCCATCAATTCCAGCCCTCCAGTGATGACATTTGTGACGACTTATCACAAGTCTGACGGCCTATCACAAATGTTGTCAACCTTAGATTTTTAGCAACTGGGAAGTGGTTTAGTAAGGGTATTTTGGTCTTTTTAATTCACTTCCCACGACTTATAACCCTCAAGGAGCATATTATCTTCCATTCTCTTTAGTTAAAAATCTCAAAATTCTCTACACACCTTCAACCACAAGGTTAGGGTTTCAATATAAAAACCTAATTATCTAGAGATTCAACCGTGAGAATTCGATAATTCTTGCATATTTGAATTTCCCGATAAGAGGGATACAAGGGACACCCAATAGTTCGTGAATAACCTTCCGGAATTTTTGAAGTCATCCAAAAGATCCAAGTTTAAGGTATGTGGTTTTGAACAAGCACACTCTTTTGTTCTTATGCCCAAAAGTTACATATTTTCGTAAAGTATTTCGTAAATTCATGGAGAATTCCTATTATGCTATTATATTGTGAGTTTTTTTTATGACACTATGTCTTACCCAAGCTTTGAGTTGTAATATTATTATGCATATTAATGGTTTAAATTGTCAATTTATGGTTTAAGTTGCATAATTCAACGTCTATATCATGTTTTGAGAATTTCATGTCCTATTGTTATGAATTGAACCTTATGGTTAAAGCATGAGTTTGAGAATGACATGTTAGTGATTGTTAAAGAATATCAAGAAGTGAGTTTTGATTGTAAGTTAAGATAGAAATCCACATTCTTGAGTTTGAAGTAAAGGGAATGTATTTTGGCTCCCATTATATATATATATATATATATATATA